>NC_092418.1:86206492-86506492 GCF_040894005.1 Engystomops pustulosus
ACCGCTTAATAAAGATTATGTTAAAATATGAAGTTCTAGTTTGGCTGTTTGCATACTACATGCCATTCAGGACAGACAATCACCACCTTCTACACAATAGGCAGTGCTGAGGTCAGTCAGCAACATCTCATATGAATACTCTAAAAACAACTTTTATACTTATGTTAATGAAACAGAATTATGCTATGGTGGCAGTTGCCGATCCTGTTCATGCTCTTGCTTCACAGGCTGTTACACTGTGCAGGAGCACGTCTCTGCACCTTGAGTGCTTCCCCTCCCCCTCCTTTCCCTCTGCTTGATGTAATCTCACACATGGGAGGTGGAACGTGTTCCTGCACACTTTATCATTCCTTAAAGCTACTGCACTGAGGGGCTCTGGTAACACCCTAGAGCACTTCTGGCTCATTAGCATAAGTTAAAAAGTTGATTTAAAAGGAAAGAGGCAATGGATAACAAATATAAGATGATTACCTCTGTCACAGTGCCTGGATCTATGAGTAAGTGCCCCTGATTTATTTTGATGGTAGAACAACCCTGATGAGGTTAATTTTAGAGGTGAATCCCTGATCTACTAGGCATCTTTCACAAAAATGTCTTGCGCTGCAACGCTGCCCTAAGACATAAGACATATGTTACTTTATTCGAGGCAGTGTGTGAACTTGACTCTAATGAATGTCATAATATCAGTTAACACCACTTAACCTTCCTTCCTAATATCATTAATCTGTCCTCTACTGTCATCAGCTGTGTATTACTCCAAAGCTACCCTTCTATGGAAGACCGCTTTTGTATTCAGGAACCGTGTATATTAAAGGGTTATTAAATATTCATATAAAGCCGCTGCGAAACCGTATATCAAGAAAAAATATTCCATCTTGATTGTTTGCTTTACAGTAAGTAGAAGATTTCAGATGAAAGACGCTGAAGGTGGAAATGAAGATTCAGCCTTTCGTCCAGATATTTGAATATTGTAATTTTTGATATTTTCCAAGGTAGAATTGACACAGGACAAAAACGTACGTTATAAGAATATCAGCCTGCTGTATAATATGGGGCAGGGAAGTGTATTAAAGGTACCTGATAAAATATTCCCACTCCATTAACTTAACAAATGTCCTCAGCACCATTAATGTCTCCATTTACAGTAGATTTAAAGGGGCTATAAAATGTAAGTTGATAAAAGTAATTTCAGGATATAATGGACTGTCTGAAGTCCATCAGTATCAAAATCATTACATTTTTCAGCACAGTGAATACCCTGTTTTAATAGATTTTCAGCTGGGTGTCTACCTGTCACTCAAAAACACAATGGGGCACATTTACTTACCCGTCCTGCGCGATCCCCGAAACTGCATTGTCCGACTAGAATGCACTGTGCCGTGATGCATGAAGATCATGCGCCCAATATCCTGCATGTGTTGCTTCCCCGCTCAGGTCTGCCGGAGTTCACCCTCTTATTCCTGGTGCAAGTAAGCGCTTGGCTTGCGACACAAATTGAAAGCTAAATCCCACACTCAGTCTGAATCAGTCGGATCGTCCGACACAGAGCTGATGCCAGTTCAGCTCAAGTTCTGAGCCGAACCGGCATCGGTACACACGTGTGCTGGCTATAACTTATAGCCGACATCCAAGTGTAACACCCGCGGTCGGAGTTGGCTGCGATGGCGGATGTTTAACCCGTTAAAGGGAACCTACCACCATGATTCTAATTATATAGGTACAACGAGTGGTAGGTGGATGAATGGGATGTGAGGATAACCCTTTTTTGGGCTAATCCT
The DNA here is from genome assembly GCF_040894005.1 of Engystomops pustulosus. Lineage (NCBI taxonomy): Eukaryota > Metazoa > Chordata > Amphibia > Anura > Leptodactylidae > Engystomops > Engystomops pustulosus. The sequence continues at coordinate 86,208,271 of NC_092418.1, forward strand.
CGCGTCCCGGCTACCTTTTAGAAAACTTTAATCCGCTGATATGTAAATTCTTTTAAGCGGCTACTGGGGCGTAAAGTAGCCGGACATGAGGCTACAAGTCGGGGCTACTCCACGCCCCAGTAGCCTCTTTTCTCCTCCTATCATTTCATCTTCGGCCGAGTGCCCGGCGTTCTGCGCATACGCGGCCACAGCTCTGAGACCGGAGCTACTGCGCATGCGCAGAACGCCGCAGATGCCGGGTACTCAGACGAAGATTAAATGGTAGGAGGAGAAAAGAGGCTACTGGGGCGTGGAGTAGCCCCGACTTGTAGCCTCATGTCCGGCATACTAAATGAGGCCACTAAAAATACAATTGTCTCACAGATAACAAACTCTTATATAGCTTTGTAAACAAAAAATCAAAGAGACACGGCTGAGTCAAAAATTGGAAATGCAAATAAAAACCTAAAAACTTGGTCTTGAAGGGGTTAAAGGGAATCTACACCACATATCTACCTATAAAGGTAGATCGGGTGGTAGGTACATCTATAGGACGTAAGGATAGCCCTTTTAAGTCTCCAAATTTTGTCAAGCTCCTGAATGGCCCATTTGAGCCTTCTCTCCCAAACTTAACACAAAAATTGATTGGCCTTAATATGTGAACTATTCTATCAGAACAGGTGATTTAGACATCTCAACATTCTGCAATTGCTGTCACATTAGAAATTCTGGAATTTGTCACTGAATTCCGTCATACAGCATCATCACGGAACTTCTGAAATGCAAATACAACTTTTTCATGATTCGACTGTCAGATTAAATTAACTTTCAAGACGGAGAATAGGAAAAACATTTTGAGAATTAGATATTTATAGCTGACTGTGAAACACAACCCATATTAAATAGAATATTCAGGTCAGTATGGATGATACAAAAGCAGAAGTTACACAATGATTATTGTACATATTATAATATATGTAATAGTAAATATATTCTAGGCTATAATTTATCAGAGGGACTTAAAGGGGTATTCCAGGAAAAAAAACATAATTCATATTTAAATTGGTAATGAAATTATAAGATGATTTGTAATTAGTTGTTATTTGCTCCCCTTAGCAGAAATATTTGTCGACACACACTATAATGAAAAAATAAAAATGTTACTGGCCCTTTAATCAGTCCATTGACTTTGTTCCTGTGGAGGAGACACAGGAAAGAAGATGCCAGTCACATATCCACATCACATGTCCTGCACCTGCCCAGGCAGGTCATGTGATCATCATTATGTTTAGCTGTAGTGGGTTGGTTGCAGTTCATCCAGTATGGCCAGTGTTGTGGTGAGACCCATCTCGATGAGGTAACGTGCAGTGATGGCTGTTACACACATCATTACTATGGTAACAGAGCAGGAAAGTTTGTTAGATCATCACTTGGAGAAGAGCGTAAGAGGGAGGAGCTGTTACTGAGAACTGAGGGATCATGGGAGTTGTAGATGGCTGCCATCTTTTAGAAAGCCCTTAAACTATTGTGAATCATAAAAGCAAACTATTTAAGTTCCGTTTTGTAATGAATGTTATTGAGTTCTGTTGTATTCATTTATTTACAGCATTATAAGTTTTTGTATCAGACATTCATATTCTCGGAATCCCCCTTTAACTGAAACGTTCAGGCCTTGATTGGTTGCTCTAAATGCTTATGGCATGGGTTAAGTCAGGAGTTTCATCTTGGTGGCTACTGCTCAAAATATGATGTTGCAAATCTTCGTCCTGTTCCACTTTTATCATGCAAAGTGCTACGTGATATGAGATACTGAATAGATTTAGCCACCCCTGTCAGTAATGTTGTTTACTAGATCATGGCTGCCATTGATGCCGCTATTCTCCAAAATCCATCAGAAAGGATATCTATGCTCTGTCTATTTATCTGCTTAGAGTATATTTAAATGAATATTTTTTTCTGTGTTGGAATCATAAGAATTGAGTATACACTTTCATTGCAGGTAAGTAGTAGATCAAATGAAAAGGTTTGAGCAGCAGTGTGGGAGGCATTATGTATGAGCCCTATTGCGGACCTGGGGGGTGACGGAGTACTAGACATTCCCCCAGGGAGGTGTGCGGAGCTCCGATTCCCAGTACTATGTTTAAAAATTCACATATATCTGTGAGCTTCAGGGGAAATTCGCTGGGTGCACAGCTTGATATATGAAACTGATTGAATTATCAGATTAAAATTTATACATTTGGACAGCCATGAAAGGGCGTTGATGTCTCATATTTGCAAAATGTTTTAAGAGTTGCTCAGGAAAAAAGAATTCTACATGTGAGATAAAGCAGGTAAATGATTCTTTATTGGGACAAAACAAACATATAGGGATTATGGGTTAAGGAATATTCTTAATAAGGACTTTTTTTGAGGTCTTCTGGACCACAACCCATTTCAGGACTAGAAATGCCCCTTTTTTCGATTGTAAGAGGCCAAAGGATCACAGTGTTACTACAAAGATAAGCATTATTACTGTATGGAAAAATCAATAAAATGAATAAGAATACATGAGAATCTATTGACATTTAATTATTAATAAATATGTAATATTCATGTATTCATATGTACATTTACACATTTTCCACTTGAATTGCATCATAGGTAAAATACACTCATTTTGAGTTTTATTTTTCTATACTAATGATAATTATTGTTTTAACACTGTAATCCACTCTTCTTTTGTCACTTAAACCTAAAGGGAACCTGTCACCATATTTTTTCTCAAATACAGCTAATCACAGGTTCCCATAGAGCCCTATTAACTAACTAACATCCTTCTTTTAGTTAAATTTTGTGTCCCTAACATCCCCATATATGAACTTAATGTTATATTACCTGGCATCGGAAAGGGTGTGTCCTGCTCAGCCGGAATTCTCCCCCCGTATGGCCTCTTTTAAGTATTCAGCACTTCATGTCATTTGACCAGGGTGATGTAACCTAAGGTCCAGTTACATCTGCAATGTCTAAATATGTAACTGATCACAGGAAATCCCAGCATGCCTCTATGTAAGATGGGTAGGAGTCCATGGGAGTATAATGTGATTTCATGTGATCAGATACATACATGGGGTAGATGTTGCAGATATAACAAGACCTTAGGAGACATCACCCTGGCCACATGACTTTAAGTGCCTGATGATGTAACAGAGTTCACTTTTAATGTTCCATACAGAAGCATGTCCTAGCAGTGAGACATTTCAATCAGAAACAAGGAGGCAGGGAACTACAAGTAATCACTGGATATTCAGGTCCTCATTGGACTCACTTAGTGTCATTGGACTCACATTAAGTGAGTTGCATATCCATAAAAATGGATTATTTAACACTGCAGCCATGGAAAGGAACCATTTAGGGATAAGGAAAATGCCTCTATATCATAGTTAGCAGAAAAAATTGTCAACATATACTATATTATAGAATAAAAATGCTACTGGTGCTTTCATGGACTTTCTATGGACTTTGTTCCTGTGGAAGAGACACAGGATAGAAGATGCTGGTTACATTTCCACATCACATGGCCTGCACTAATCTGGATACTGAGGCTAGTAGATGATCCTACATTGCGAGCCGCATTGGGGACAGGGGCCGATTTGGCAAGCTCTGTACAGTGCTGCGTAATCTGTGTGCACTATATAAATAAAGAATTATTATTATTATGGTGACATCACTCTTGAATCCCACTGTATTTAGAGTTGTGCCTATATTCTGCAAACCAGATCCAATGAACCTCTTCCAAGGCAATATATTTGTAAAACAATATAAATTTTGTGAATTTTAATGAAGTCTGGTTTCCTGACTATCATTATTTCTAATGATGAAGAACAATTCTATTAACTGTCCACATGAAGGATATGGTTCCTAAAGAAGATATTATTGTCAAAATTGATGCCCTTCTTCTATTAACAGAACTCAGTGAGACACTTAATGGGGTCATGATTGTCCTGTTACATCAAGGCAGCACCACTTTGAATACCCATGATGGCCATGACCTATTAAAAAATCAGGTCTCAGTGGTCAGACACTTATCCCCTATCCTGTGTAAAATAATTTCACTTCCTTCAAGAGAACGGTACTTAGATTAGATGACTGTCTAGAACGCAACCGAATGCACAAGGCACATTGTGCGGAAAAGTATTTATCTATATCCCTGCAGTTAATTGCAATTTTTACTTCCCATCTATAACTGTAACATTTAGATAGATTAAATTAATAAGAAAGGAAAATTGCCACAATATGATCCTCACCTTAAAGTGACCTATTACACTTCATCTCTTATAAAGGCTGATTAAAGCTCATTGTCAAGAGCATCTGGTGGCTCCACTGTACAACCAGCGTTAAGGCTGCAAAATTTCCGAATCACCAAATTATTTTCCTAATTGGTGCTGAGATTGAACACTGAAGCTAATAGACCATTGAAAAAGCTTAGTCTTGTTATACGTAATACGTGTCTTTAATGAGGGGCTCGGTTCACACTGCTCATGATCGTAAGTGTCTAATTAATTCCAACAACACGATGGAGGCAGCCATATATTCTCCACTCAGCAAAATGAAATCCATCCACTCTCCAGAATCCAGAGGAATTTATCTGAATCTCATAATTAATTTAAAAAAAAATATATTGTTGGCGCAGAAAAGTTATATTGATCTATACGACTGTCAAAGAGAATTGTCCCAAAGATAACCAGGGGCTAAATATAAGGAAAGATTCTTCACCTAAAGTTACAATTTCCCAGTTTAAGGGCTCTTTACATTGGCGTTTTTCAGTGCCTTGGTTCAGTGATTTCCACGGATGCATAACAAAGTTTTCATATTGGCTTCTATTTTCACTGATCCATTGTCCGTGGAAAAAATTATGAAACACGTCCTATTTTTTTTTCACTGATGCGGATCATGGAAAGCAATAGAAGTTTATGGGTCCGCAATGAAAAATGTATGAAATGTCCTATTTTTGTCACTGATGAGTCTGAAAAACCTTGTGTGATGTTTTCAAAGCAGTGTTAAACCTTCAGTTTTTCTTGCGGACACAGAGACAAAACAGATATATACCGGAGTCAAAATACAGAGATGAAATACAGAGACACAATGGAGACAAAACACAACGGATGGACAACTGAATCTGAGCACCAACGCTGATGTGAAAGAGCCCGAAACAAAACTAAACCACCCACAGGACCTTGCGGACCATTGGTTTAGTGTTCCAAATCGCCCTGTAGTATTTTACCACGTCCCTCGTTCCCTTGGCGCCTGCTTGTTGCGGCAAATGAAGCCAGTGTAGTACACCTCGGCTTCACGGCAGAAGTGTCATAGGCAAGGGGCATGCAACCGGGTCATTATCTCAGGTTCACATGCCGGATCGCAAGAGCAGGCGACGATGTGGGATCTTCTGATGTGCCTCATCGGACTCACATAAAGGTATAAGTATAAAACTTTCTTTTTTTAGATTTCTTAACCTACAGCCCTCAAACAGGTCAATTTGGGACTTTAAACCACAGGTCCTTTTTGACCTTTAGTTGGTTGGGGTCCCAAATATACCTGACAGGTCTTCTTTATGGCAGATTTATACTGTGTCCAATGAGAACTATGTCCATACAGGTACAAAGAGCGACACTTAGTTGTCGTTGCAGACAGCTCATATTTTGTGAAGTGAATAATAAAAAAGCATGTGGTAAACAGGAAAAAGCATCATTAAGAGGTTGTCCAAGATCGTAAAATGAAGATGGTGACAGTGAGGAAAATGCAACAACTAAACACAAGAAAAAAATCTTTTACTCCTTTAAATTCCCACCTGTTCCAGTATTATGGGACTTTCTATAATTTATTCAGCTAAAGGAGTCTTGGTGGTATTAAGAGTGAACTTGTTGGACTTGTAGGGGAGCTTAAAGTGGTATATTGGTTATCTGTTTTTTTTGCCTTAAAGAAAATCTGCCATCAAAATCCACCATGATAAACCAGGGACTGCTACTCACACATCCAGTCACCATGATGCTGGTAATCTTCTTATATTTGTTATGCTTATGCACTTAAAGGTCTCTGGTGGGTGTTTCCAGAACCCCTCAGTGATGTAATTTCTTTCACTGTTATATTGCACAGAGCAGGTCTCCCTACCCCCTGCACTTCCTGCTGCTCATAGAGCGAGGTCAAGAAGCAGGGGATTTTCTGATATATATTCTGCTCATTGTAACAGCCTGTGAATCTGAGGGGCTCTTATCATAATCTTAAACTTTATTTTAGAAGAAAGGAGGCCATGGATAACAAATATAAATAGATTACCACAGTTGCAGTGTCTTGATCTATGAGTAGTCATCCCTGGATCATCATGCTTCATTTTGATTATTTTAAAAGAGAATAAGTAGCTACTCACTAAAAAATAGGAGGTTGTCTGTTTTACCCAAAATCTCAAGATAACTCCTAACCTCGAAATGTCTAAATGATATCAAATCAATCTTACTACTGTAGCAATTATTGTAATAATGTATATTTGTAGGTTGATATGTCAGGATCCAAAAATATTAGTTCGAAATATAAAAGGTATTTCTGAAATTATGCACATTTAACCAAGCAAGATTGACAGCTATGCATTATGGAGATCATGGAGTGGATTGGGGTACGGATGTTTTTTTCTTACTGTTGTATTACATTTTAAAATGCAATGAATTAAAATTAGGAGAAATTACCATTTGAACAACTTTGCAGTGCAAGACTTTTTTGTCCAGAAAAACAAAAAATATCTGATAGACCTTATTATAGTAAGTCGAGGTCCCACAGTAACCGCCCCCTTGCTTCGATGGGAGAACAGAAGTACAGACAACTAGACCCGACTATAGGTTGAACATCCAACAATTGGGGGATGGAGGTTCACTGCAGTCACCTGAGATTTAAATATGCCCCATGTATTGCTATCATGCATTGAGATTATCTTAAAAATCAGTTTACTAAGGGGTCGTTATTGCTTTGACCTAGAAAGATGAAATTTAGAGACTTCTCTATAGGATAAAATATGGATAAAAGAAACTGTTAAATGGAAAAAAAAACTGTTCTTATCAATAAGGGGTCGATGTTCTTTAACTTGCCCCAATGCATCATAATTAGAATTTGCAGAAAGAAAAGATCCAAGCAGCACTATCAAAACACACAATGAGTAAACAAAAATAAAAAGCGGGTGCACGCCTATGAGGGCCGGATCTTTGTGCCCTTATGCCATTGAGAAAACGTTCCCTGACTGTCTGTTTATTACCCGTTGTGACCTCCTGCCACGTTCCTGAGTTCGATTCTTTGCCGCCTGTCTTGACCTTCTGCTATGTCACCGACTCTGATCCTGTGCCGCATGTCCTGACCTTCCGCCTGACAGCGACAACTATTTTGCCTGCTGACTCTGTACCTCGCCTTGGCTGCCACTGGGTGCAGATCGCGCCTGTGGAGCAACCTGGTCCAACCCACTTTGCAGCGGGCTCTGGTGAATACCGAGTGCCGCTTAGATTCTGCTCCCAGGTGTCGACTTACGCTATCAGTGGGTTCAGTGGGTCCACTACCCTGACCCTGACAATTTGCTTTACTTGGTCCCACATTTTGACATGTTGTCATGTGCCGAAGTCATGACACTGTTACATAGCCATGGAAGTTGAATATCCTATTTTTTTCCTAAACAGAAAATAATGTCCCTGAAATGTGTTTCGTAAACAGAGCTTTAGAAAATGTGACAAGATAATGAGCTCATTACATTTACATATGTTCCCATCAGAATGCATATTAAGTTAAGAGATGAACCTAAACTTTGAGGTGAATATTTAATCGACATAAATGAGAAATGATGCAAAATGCTAAATTGGCATGAAAGTGCTGCTTATACTGTTGAGAGAAATCAAATTATATACTGGGTTTGAGAACATTTGATGCTGGGTTTAAAGCAACCGCATGCAAATGTTTCATCGGGGGGTAACTACAGAGGTAGCAACTTTAGCAGGCGCTATGGGGCCCACAGTGTCAGGGGGCCCCGTCATCCAACCTGACACGCTAAAGAATGGAGGATGTGTATTATTATATAAATATTATGCAGCATATTTATCAGTGCATAAATGTATATGCATGAATGTATAATTCTGTGTGTATAAATTTGTATAAGAGTGTAAAAATGTATTGAGTATAGAAATATGTATATTTTCTAAGGGTGTAGGGGGGCCCCATTCAGAAGTCTGCTATGGGGCCCTGCCTCTCCTATCAATCAGCTGAATAGTATTTTTCCATCAGGATATGGACCAGGAAAGTTGTACTGTGGGGTGGCTTGTCTGTTAATGGTACTGTTTTTTTTATTAATCTATGAACTGAGGTACTATGAAGGACCTATCCTAAGGTCATCCGTTTTCATGCCAATTAAAACCCTTTAAGTGATGTATGGCTTTGTCTATCAAATATGACTTGGACAAACTGTTTGGTCATCCACTTGGCAAATTAGGTTCAATGTGGATAAATGTAAGGTTATGCACCTGGGGGCTAATAATCTGCATGCAACATATGTCCTTGGTGGAGTAAATATGAGAGAAGGACCTGGTTGTACTAGTAGATCATAGATTAAATAACTGTGATGGCAGGACACAAACAAGGACAGTGAGTCCTGACACTGAGACCCCCAATCTGTCCCCACCTACTTATTGGGTCCCCCTAAACGGAGGCCAATAACTGGCCCGCATTCCCTCCCTGGGTAAGGTGAACACGTAGCAATACAGACAAACAAACAATAAGGCGAGGTATACAATCCGAGTCAGCAACAGCGGAGAATAACAATAACCAAATCACAATTCAAATAGAGTAGTCGAGACACAGGCAAGAGATCAGAAACCAGAACTAGAGAATGCTAGAAACACAGCAAGATAGAGGTTTGACCAGCAAGGAGTCAAAGCAACACTGGGCACTTATAGGGAACTCAGCCCTGCCACAGGTGGAAGGAGCAAACAAGTACAGATCCACAGTGTTAACTCTTGCAAGACATGTAAGACAGACTCAGTGAGGGGAGTGGCAGACATCAGGTCAGACAGCAGAGGACCTAGTTCAGGATGCAGGATGATGATAAATTCAGTGTCTCCTAATCCTGCCAGCACGGTTAGAGGAGACAGCAGGCGCAAACATGACAATAACTGCATGCAAAGTCAATTAGCTGCTTCTAAAGCCAGCAGGGTTTTATCAATTATCAAAAGTGGTATGGACTCTTGGGATAGGGATGTAATATTACCACTGTACAAGGCATTGGTTTGGCCTCACCTGGAATTCGCCATCCAGTTCTGGACACTGGTCATCTGGCCCATAAAAAGGATGCCCTGGAGCTGGAGAGGATACAACGAAGAGCCACAAAAATGATAAGGGGTATGGAGGGTCTCAGTTATGAGGAAAGATTAAAACAATTTGATTTACTTAGTCTCGAAAAGAGACGACTAAGAGGGGACATAATTAGTTTATATAAATATATAAGAATGGCCCATACAAAAAATACAAATCAAAAGACAAAAGGAGAAAACAAGGTTTAATCTCCATAGGCGACAGGCCTTTATTTTACTGGGAGAACCGTAAATCTGTGGAATAGTCGAGCTCAGGCTCTCGTCACAGTAGGGACAGAAGAGAGCTGCAAGAAGCTCCTAGATGTCTTTTTAAATCTAAATAACATTGAAGGTCATGTTATAATATAGAATTGTTTCCCTTTATTCCCTTCCTCATCCAATCCCTTCCCTTCCTTGGTTGAACTTGATGGACATGTGACTTTTTTCGACTGTGTAAACTATGTAACTATCTAGTGCACTAGCACACATGTAGTTTTTCCTTGTATGATCTCTTCCCCTTTTTTTCACACTGAATTGGTACATGGAAATTCTATCTTAATTTGCATATCAATAGAATATATTAATTGTAGTAATTTAATTATATTCATATTCAAATTCTCTCATTGCATTCATATGTAAATGTAATTTTACTGCCAATTTTAATAGCCCCATCAGTCAGGACTGCCTATAGACATAGGTCTGCAGTGACTGAATGGAAATTCATCTGACATATTAACAATTGTACAAATTAAAGAGGTTTTACAGCATTTACAATTATAGTCAAGTCTTATCAAGTCTTATTAATCCACAGTGGCCCTCATTTATCAAAAACAGTACAAACTGCACTTGTCTGTGGAGTGTTCAGGGTGTGTGAGATTCATGAATTGTGGTGCACGTTCTTCACTGCCTGCACCGGTCCGACTGAGTGCAGCAATTTTTTTGGTGCACCTTTAGCATAGGGCATGTGACACATTTCTGTCATACACTGTATGATAAATGTGGCGCATGTGCACCGGAATGCACCAGAATTTTGTGTTGCATCGAGTATAGTGCAGCCGTGACACATGTTGACCAAAGCCATAAAAATTTGGGTTTGATGGGTTCATCCGAACTTCAAAAGAAAAGTTTGGTTCCAGGAACTGGACTTGCACTGGACTCAAACATGAATCCAAACAAGTTTGTGATTGGACTTCTAAAATTTGAACTCATCGGGGCAGATTTACTTACCCAGTCCGTTCGCGATCCAGCGGCGCATTCTCTGTGGTGGATTCGGGTCCGGCCGGGATTCACTAAGGTAGTTCCTCCGCCGTCCACCAGGTGGCACTGCTGCGCTGAAGTTCCCTGGAGGCCCTGAAATTCTATTTCACCAGGCCTATACCTGGTGAAGGTAAGTGTAATTTTCGCAACACATTTTTTGTCTTAAATGCAGCGTTTTTTCCAAATCCGTTGGGTTTTCGTTCGGCCACGCCCCCCCATTTCCGTCGCGTGCATGTCGGCGCCGATGCGCCACAATCCGATCGCGTGCGCCAAAATCCCGGGGGCAATTCAGGGAAAATCGGCGCAAATCGGAAATATTCGGGTAACACGTCGGGAAAACGTGAATCGGGCCCTTAGTAAATGACCCCCATCATGTTTTGCACGGTCCCAAATTGGAGGTTTTGGTTCCCTCAGCACTAGGGAGCATGACCCCTCCATACAGCTATTCATTGGGAATGATGATCAAAAAGTTGTGTCCCCAACAATTGGATACTAAAGACACATCGTCAATATTAAAATCACTGGTAGAAAAAAAAATTCAGAAAAGAATGTCTTTATTAACAGCAATTCGTTTCACAAGCAGACTCATTACCAAAAAAATTGGAATTTTTCCCTTCATTAATATGTACGTATTGTAAACTGATAAAGCGCAGTTTTTAGACACCAGAAAGAAATATAAAGCAATTATATTAATGCAATTGCACAAAATGAGGCCATAATTCTATACAAGTCTCTAAATATATTAAATGTTTTCATCCCTGCAAAACAATTAAGATTTTAATTTGCAAGATGATATGCCCTCGAGGGCTCATTTGTTTTCATATCCACTCATTGGCATGCCACAAAACAGATGGGATGGCATTATAGCCACTCGGAGAGGAAACATTGTTTCTGTCTTAGTATTTTCGCAGAAGAGGATGTTGTTTATGACTTAAGGGCTCTTGGTATTTTTCTTATCTGGGTGTCTGAGTGGCGGCACTTAACTGCAACTTGTTAACTGAAGAACCTAGGGCAGTGAGGTCAATGTCTGTGAAATGGGTAGAAAGTTTTAATTTAAAGTGTGTATAAATCTTGTTTTTCCTACAGCATTAGAAAAAGCAACACTAATACACTAAAACACTTATAGCTCAATTCTCTGAATAATATTTTCTCAGTTGGCAGTATTCCATCAACGCAAGATGGGTGGATAACACCATTATTTCATGGAACTCCCTTCCCTGTCTCCTTTGAACTCGGCTCTAGTTCACTAACAGTTAATCCTCTGTGATTAACAGAATGTCTTCACACTTTCATTGCTGCCCTATCTGATGTCAGAGATCTGATCCTATTCTTCTCTGATTGTATTGTCTTGTCTTTGTTTCCCTGTTTGCACATTGAAGGGCGGGAATAGAAGGGCGACCAGTTGTCTTCCACCGCTTACGGTAGGTAGGGCAACTAGGAAGGGAACTGGGAAGCAGGTTTAGTCTCCAGGCACCAGTCTTTTTCTGTCTGATCCCTGACCCTGCTTAACAATAGGTTTAGGCTAAATTCACACTGCCTTTGAGCCCGCCAGACCGTAGCACGGCGGGCACACGGCAGTGCAGGGAGAGGAGGAGGAGGTGAGCGCAGCTCACCCCCGCCCCCCTCCATAGGAATTAATGGTGCACGGCGCCGTAATACGGGGAAAGATAGGACATGTCCTATCTTTCCCCGGGCTACGGAGCGGTACGGTGCCGCACGTGTGCTGCACCGTACCGCTCCCGTACAGGGCCGTGAGCCCATAGAAGTGTATGGGGGACGTATATCGGCCGTATATACGTCGGCCGTATATACGTCCCCCATACTGTAGTGTGAATGTAGCCTTATTTTGTGTTTGTGATGTTCTCTACAACCTCTCTTAGGTTTTGCTTACATTACGCACTAATTTATTGTGTATTGAAGTTCTTAAGAACATTTTCAGTGAATTCAGATGTAAAAAAAATATTACATTACAGGCATTTCAAAGTGAGGTATTAGCTATGGGCTCCAACTTGCTCCCCCAAAAATTACTAATACTATAGATCACAGCAGGATCTGCTGAAAGGGTTTTTGACATTTGATTTAAGGGCCTGAGTTGGTGTAAAAATAACAAACAACTTATACAGGCAGTCCCTGGGTTATGTACAAGATAGGTTCTGTAGGTTTGTTCTTAAGTTGAATTTGTATGTAATTTTATAATTGTCCAATTGGGTTTAAAAAATGTTGGATTGACAATAAAGCTTAATTGCAGACACCTTTAATAACTGTTGTAGCTGTGTATTGTAGCCTAAGGCTAAAGTGCAGTAAATTACCATTTACCAGTGGTCCGTTTCTAACTAGGGGTCGTCCGTAAGTCGGATGTTATTAAGTAGGGACCACCTGTACTTACCGAGGTCCTTGTCTCCCATGATAGCCAGCCTCTGCCACAATGTCAAAGCACACACCTGCCACAGGCTGAGGCCTGTGTTCTTGACATTTCATCACAGCTGAACTTCTAAATACTGACCTATATACTTACCTATATACTGACAGAGACTGGCATTGATGGGATGTAGTGAGGTAAGGACCAAGGTAAGTATAAGTTCCCAAAAATGCAAGACCTTGTAAACCCCTCTAATATCCCTCAATATAAGACTATCATGCTGTGATGAAATAATAGCACTATACACTGAATAAAAAGCACCTCCTCCTTACAGCAATCACCTGTGGTAAATACGTAATAGTAATGTAAAACAATTATTTTTGTGATGCACAGAGCTGCAGAAGTTGTACATGGACATCTTTGGCCACTGAAAATCTCCACTTTTGAGTAGAAACCCAAATGTCGTCAAATAAAAGAAAACTTTTGAGGGCTTAAGAGCCTACACAACAGTAGCGTCAGCCACCTATTTGGCGGTATGCAAGAAATTCTCATACTACGATGTAGTTACTATAGTACAACCCATCACTTGTGTACTAAATAATTCAGTTCTCCGAGGAAGACTGTATAAATCCTATAGGAAGATCCTGTTAAATCTAAATACAGGCAGTCCCCTAGTTAAGAACACCTCCCTTACAGACAACCCCTAATTACAAACGAACCTCCGGATTTCAATAGTTTTAAAATCCAATAATCATACAGACCCAGGAGCTACAATTATAAAGTATACAGTTCCGACTTACATACAAATTCAACTCAAGAACAAACTTACAGAACCTATCTTCTACGTAAGTCGGGGACTGCCTGTACAAGCTTATCAAGCTTTACTAACTTACGTACTGAAAAAGTCACAATGGGGAGGAGTCTATATAAATCAAAATAGTACAGTACCTCATCCCCTTTGGAGAATGGAACAGATTTTTACCACTAGAAAAAATCAGCGGATAGCATTGACCTTGGCTTTACAACACAACGTATCAATATTAAGAAATCTACTGGATGACAACATTTCAATACCAGAATCGGCATAGCCATATATTTGAAATGCAAATATCATATCAGTAACTTTATTCCCTGACATTGCATTAATATATAATGTAGACGCTATCCTCCCCGCTGTTCTCTATGACTGTCTGTATTGCTAGGTTATTCTGCTGCTCCCTACATTATTATATTACACTTTCATGTAAGTAAGATGAGTCTCTGCAGAAGAATAAAATGATATATTTGCATTGTATTGGTTAATAAAAAGCATGATGTGTTGTCGAGTCTCATGAGTTTTCCAGATATGTGATTCTGATCTTAACAATGGAATTTAATATACTGTATTATTGCAATTTTAACTCATAATGCAAAATAATCCATAAAACATTTTTTCTTGGTAATTCCTACCTTTGCATTTGTCCACTGAAGTAATAACATATGTCTACGTTTCATACATTCCAGTCTTTTTATTTCGTTTTTTTAAGGTTTGGGTTACATGGAAACAAACAATTGGGAGGGGGGATTTATTAATGTGTCGTAAGTTCCAACAGTGCAGAGATTGATAATGCTAGTTTTGTGCTGCACCAGATTGATGATAAATTTTAGGTCAGCTTTAGGCTATTGGGTTCTTTTTTAGACCTACTTTTTGCAGGCAATTTTTTTCACCATTCCCCTTTTCCGCAGGTCATGGCACTTTGTTGGACAAGTCAAAAAAGGGGGATAAGTGGTCTAAAAGTCTTTATAAATCTGTCATAAGGCTTTTTTTGGTGCAAGTCTGGCCAAAGTGGATTTGTAAATTCCCCCCAGTGTGTGTTGACTTAAAGGGGTTGTCCATTTCATTTTGAAAAATTAAATAGAGGCTACAAATGGTGGACTTTTAAAGGACTGCATTTGCAGAGCTCACAGCTCAGTCCCCTCTATTTTCAGTGTCTGTCCGGTTATAATAGACGTTATGGTCAAGTACTGTTTTTTATATAAAACACCTGACAAAGTCCTAGGAAAGTAAGATGCCATCTTGAATACAGTTTTTTGTTATTCTTCTCCTTCATGTGTACATAAATATATACCCCGATGGCTGCAAATCCTGTGACAATGAGGGAATGAGGAGGAGGCAACACAACCCTGTAGATTACCTACCTGAAGACAGTTCTGTAGTGTAGATTTAGAAGGGTCTGATGGTGGTCATATGATTTAGGTTCCTTGCCCACAAGCAAGTTTTTCTGGTGCAATCCAATTTGCCATCAGATCGCAAGGGGTCTGAAATCTGGCACATAGATTATCTATTCTAGTTTTTAGACATCACATTTTTTTACTGACCAATCGGATTCCATCCAAGAAAAGTGCAGCATGTTCTACTCTGTTCCAACTAGTTATTAGTTGTAGAATCCAGTCACACTGATTGGTTTAATGCTTGATTTTATTGATTGTTTGTGACGTTTCGGTTAAAAACCGACCTCCATCAGACGCAGTTTGCCTCACTTCTGTTCAGATGGTAGCGCTTATGGGAATGGTGGGAACACCCACTCTCCATAGGGAAGGAACTTTTCCTATACAGAGCGGGTGCTCCCACTATTCCCATAAGCGCTATCGCCCGGCCTGGCATAGAATTGCGCCACAGTCTGCAAATTTGACTTATGAAAGGCTATAGCGATATAGCGAGCGCACAGGTACGGGGCAGGTACGGCAGGTACGGCTCACACTGACCCAATCTGCTCACGCTTGCCCAATCTGCCAGTGGCCGCACCCCCTTCACGTCCCTCCATGACCACTTGACGGTTCGTCATTTCTTGCACTTATTTTGGGGCTTGTACGTAAGGAAACTTACAGACAAACTCTGGTAAATGTCCCTCATATATTGTATGTGCATTAGACAGGTTCTCGTTAATTTAGGACATTGATTGCCGGCTAACAGTAGCCTCCTATAAATGGGGTCAGAATGAGAAGGGAAAGGGCAAATATGTTCCCTTTGTGCAGCTTTAAAATGGGAGGAAAAAGTTTAAGTAACTGCAATAAAAAAACAGCAAGGCTTTTACCAAAAGTGACCGGACTCTGTACAATGTTTAGAAATTGCCCGGCACAAATCAAGTTATAGATTGAGTCTTCAGTTTTATAACCTAAAATACCAGCAACTAGATTGCCTGCAGAATTTTTATCAGCAGTTGCTGTGTCTCTATGGTAACAGCAGCACTATTGCACATTATAACACTCTCGACAGCAGCTCCTAGTATTAGCCAATCCTCATTCGGAAGGAAAAGTGGAGAAGAGTACGCTCAGAATCAATAAGATCTTAGTCAGAGATGTAGATACAATAACCGACCAATGGTCTATTAAGTCATTTTGCACCTTCATTCGTCTTCCCCTTTTGCTTTCAGCCTTTTTTTCAGTTCTTCCAAGTTCATATTCTAAAAAACGTGAGATAAACACAAAAGTTTGAGTTTGAATATTTTAAAAGATTTTATTTTATATATATTTTTAAAAGGATTACAAAATGTGACAAGGGTCGTGCGGTGCAACTTTGTTGGACCATGCAAATTAAACTGGCTTGCACACGTATTTAAGAAGTGTCTGTGCTGCGATTGTGGCGCACGCGACTCCTTTGTGGCACAGCTACGCCGGTCTCCACGCGACACAAATTAGGGGGCGTGTCGTCCGACTGATTTGGACTGAGCGCTGTATTTAACTTTCAATTTGTGATGCACGCCCTATGTTAAAGTCGCACCACAAAAAAGATGGGGAACTCTCTCGGACCTCAGCGGGGAAGCGACTTCTGGTGCACGATCGCTGCACGCAGCATTATAGACGGACAGTGCACTTTTAGTGAACTCGAGTAACCTTGTGAGTAAATGAGCCCCATTGTCTATAACTATTACCGTCTCTGGTTCCATAAGTGGAGAATTACAGCGGTCAGTGCTGGTACTGATTGCACCAGGTAACCATTTAGGTGCTGTGGTTGAACCCGACAGCGGCACTTAACATAGCTGCAGCTGGGCACCACCATCTTTAAATGGCGGTCAGTGCCCTCCAGAGGGCACAATGATGGCTGGTAACCTATTAAAGGTTGCCATAGCTGTCATTAGTAATTCTATATTACAGTCTGTCTGAGAGTCTAGAGATACTTATTATTACAGTATACTGTATCTGACTTACATACAAATTCAACTTAAAGGACATCAACAAACCGACCGGTGTGTGTAGCCGCCCCCAACTCCTCACCACCACCCCAACCCCCACCTCCCCCCGCCTCACCAGGGATCTGCAGGATCTGCTCTCCTTTTACTTTCTTATGCCCTTTTTTAAAGACATTTAAAATTATGCAAATGAACCCCTCAGGCTCATTTGCATAATTTACAGAAAACATTTCTTAAAAACAAGGGCATAGGAAACTTAAAGAAGAACATATCCTGCCAGAGGGGGGACACACCAGTATGTCACTGTGCTCGGTTTACAATCCTTCATCTTGGTGGTTGATTTCCTTTAAGTACAATTCTAAAGAACTTATCTTGTACAATACCCAGGGTCTGTTCTGTATAGTACTATTTAAGGACCTTCATATTAAATGGTGGGAAAAGTCCCTTTAACAACCTCATGTTATTTGCTGTAACAAAAATAGCACCAAAAGCAAGACAATCTGCAACATTATTGGACTGAGCTGGATTGGACCTACTGTAAGTGACATTTCCTACTACAGAGTAGCTGCCTTCAGTAAATTATATCTAGAAAATGGAACTTCATAGCCAATATGTCGCGGAAATGTCAGCAAAGCTATTACATGCCGTCACTTTTCTGTATACCGTACAACTTTCTCTTTGTGTAAAATAAAGGTATAGTTGGCTAAAGTTATCAAATGACTGTTCTCAAGTAAATGTGAAGACTTCTTGGACAGTTTTACCTTTTTCACATTTGGAAATAGTACAGTAAAGTGCAAGTGAACGACTTAAGAGGGATCCACTAGAGCCATTTCACCTTACATCTACTGCACACACCAACCCATGATGGGGCACATTTACCTACCTGGTCCTGTCACGTTCCCCGAGGTGTGTTATCCGAAGAGGATGAAGTCCAGCGCGATTCACTAAGATCGTGCGCCCGATATCCTGCATGTGTCGCTTCCCCGCTGAGGTCCGCCGGAGTTCACCTTCTTCTTCTTGTTGTATGTAAGTGCAAGTGCAAGCGACACAATTTGAATTTTAATTCCCGCGCTTAGTTCAAATCAGTAGGGTCGTCCGACGACCCCCCCCCCCTGATTTGTGTCACATGAAAGTCAGCAAAATCCCATAGTGTGCTCCAAAAACCCCCGTTAAATGCGGCGCAAATCGGAAATGCTGAATTATGGAGCAACATGAACTAGGTGTGTCATAGCATGGATATGTTTTATGCAGAAAACTAATATGTAATGGGATATGACTGCCAATCCATAGGATTGGGAATACGTTGGTGGCCTGGTCACTGGAAACCCAACTATACAAGAGAATGGGGGTCCCTGGTCCTACCATCTTAATGTAATGACAGTAGCCCCACAGTGTTGTCGCTTCTCGAAACTCTATGGGTCCCTGAGAACAAGCACTTAATGTGGTTTCTTAGACTTGTGATTCTTGTGACCTACACCAATTAGCTGCTCTGATATCCTCTAGTACCAGAAGTACATCAGAGAATGCATTCTCTTGTAATGGCTAGCTTCGGGAACTACAGATCAGCTGCCATTTTGAACTTCAAAGTGAAAAGTAGCTGAACTTCTATTCCCAGCGTCAGTCACTACACGGAAAACGGAGCTAGACGTCTGGCTCCATTCTTAGTGTTTCTGGTGCTGAAATGTTGGACCCCTTGGATATGATTTTATTGAGCCTTCAATTTAGCTAATTCTACCAGTCGCATAAAAATTCATGGAGCCACTTTGCTCCTGCACAACTGTCATGGTGCCTGGAACTATGAGTAAGTGCCCCTGCTTGATTTTGATGGAAGTTTTCCTTTAACAGTTTAGTTTTATAATGGTGGTTCAGTTCTGAAAGAAGATCATTTTCCATATCTGAAATCTCAATGTAGCTTTGTAAGTAAGTATAATTTTTCATTTCGTCTGCTTACATCCGAGTTACAGGGTACACTGTCCAACTGTGCTCTGCGTGAGCCAGATGACAATTTCCCGGGAAAGCACAAAATGTGACACACCAAAAATACTGGAGAATATCAGACCCTCTTATTCTGGATAATCTAATTGTTTGCTACTATACAGTACAAAAGTAGAGTGAGATATAAGAATATTACAGAGCGGAATCGTATGCTGCTAGAATCCAGAGTGACCTTGTGATTGGTTGAATATATATTATGTCTGCAGTGTATTTGTTATATATAAATCTGGTTACATAACTGTGACCAAAAATACAGAAACATTAAGGGTAAATCAACACCTCAGTTTATTGTAGTGACAAAAATTCTACTGTTTTTTGACAAGAATTTTGGCAGGATTCTGATGTGAAAAGAAGTCGTCAATAGGAGATTGATCGGCAGATTTTGGCAAATATATTATCATGTCGAAATCTTTGCACAGCCATAGGATTTTCTAATTTTATTTAAATATAGCTTACAAAGGGCTGGCTATTACTCCGATGTTGGGTGTTTTCATAAATAGTTTCATTCCCCATGAAATAACAAGCTGGCTCTTTGTTGCGTCCTACCTTTTTGCAATTTACGATAAGTTAGCCAAGTGGGTGTTAACAGTTGGGCGTGTGGTTTGCCAAATCTTATAATGTGAACTGATTAGACTGTATCATATTGTGCTGGGATCTACCCAAATAGTAACACCCACTTGGCTGGGTGGCCACATCTTATTTTGTAGAACAAAGTTGATAATCCAGGATTTAACAGAAAAAGTAAAATATCCAATCTATTCTATCTTGATTTAAAATTCAACCTACACTCAACAACAATAATTGATTTTAATATAACACGTTTTCATTGGTTCTAGCAGTACTCCATCATTATATGGAATCCAAAAAAGTGCAACCTATTTGCGAACTGTGCGTCCTGCCATGCAGGTTGTATAGGATTGGGCGCACTTGGCTGGATCCAGCCGTTCACTGTAATGGGACGCTTATTTCACGTAGAGGTTTTGCTAATCCTGGATCAGACTCTAGCTTTTAAATCAGTTAACAAAATGCAGAAAACGGTGGAATAATGTCTATGAAGTTCGGATTTTTTTTTCAATATTCTCTGCATTTCCAAATTGAAATCTGTTCTCTACCATATTTTTCATACTTGGGCAGTATAGCATCAGAGCTGAATATTCTGGAGTGTGCTGACAAATGAGTCACTCATATCCCCATGAAATGGAAATCCCTCCGCAGCATAATGGAAAGCTACTTCATCCTGTTATTTCCTACAGTAGCTGTCACATATGTGCTGATTGTAACCACATTACCACCGTCATAAGTAGAAATGTGGATATGTGCACAATCTTCCCTTAACTCTCTGTATACCATTGCCAGCTATACTGTATACCCCAACACCCATTGTCTAATATACCTCCAACTCTAATCTACCATCTATTATATTTCAGCTATTTATATAATAATTAGTACATGGATATTTTTTATTTTTATAGATATTTTCTCTATAATTTTAACGTGTTTGAGAAGATTTACTGCTCCCTTAGGAAGGGCCATAAATGCTTTCTATGGTTTATCATCATGTGTCCCTCAATTTTCCAGTCTACAAAGTTGCAAAACTTAGGTCTGGGACTAGAGATGAGCAAACATACTCGTCCGAGCTTGATGCTCGTTCGAGCATTAGCGTACTCGAAACTGCTCGTTGCTCGGACGAATACTTCGCCCGCTCGAGAAAATGGCAGCTCCCGCCGTTTTGCTTTTTGGCGGCCAGAAACAGAGCCAATCACAAGCCAGGAGACTCTGCACTCCACCCAGCATGACGTGGTACCCTTACACGTTGATAGCAGTGGTTGGCTGGCCAGATCAGGTGACCCTGGAATAGACTAGCCGCTGCCCGCGCTGCTCGGATCATTCTGTGTCTGGATGCCGCTAGGGAGAGAGCTGCTGCTGGTCAGGGAAAGCGTTAGGGTGTTCTATTAGAATAGTGTTAGGCAGGAGTGATTCAACAAGAACCCAACAACCCTTCTTAGGGCTACAATAACGTTATACTTTTTTTTTTTTGTTTGCTTGTGGCTGGGCTTGCTGGCACTAGTAGTGCAGCTAGTACCATATTGTGAGGAATTTGCAGGGGGACTTGCTACCGTTGTGTTTAGCTCTTAGTGACACACATATCCACCTCAAACACCAAAGTGGGAAAATTTATTAAGGGTTTGATTTCAATTAGGCACAGTCTGGCAGTTTCTTTTTATTTTACGTTTATTTTTTCATAACTCAGCGTCATCTCATCTGGCATAGCAGTGTGCTTTCATACTTGGCTAGAAAATAGCCAAAGGAGAATCCAAACGGCTTACTTACGCCTACAGTAGCGTTATATATATTTTATTTCTGGTTGATCTGCTGGTGGCTGTCCTTGCTGCAGTGCATATACTAGCCAATTGTGAGGAATTTGGAGTGAGACTTGCGACCGCTGTGTTTAGCGCTTAGTGACGCACATATTCATCGCAAAGACCGAAGTGGGAAAATTTATTAGGGGTTGGATTTCAATTAGGCACAGTCTGGCAGTTTCTTTTTATTTTACGTTTATTTTTTCATAACTCAGCGTCATCTCATCAGTGTGCTTTCATACTTGGCTAGAAAATAGCCAAAGGAGAATCCAAACGGCTTACTTACGCCTACAATAGCGTTATATATATTTTATTTCTGGTTGATCTGCTGGTGGCTGTTCTTGCTGCAGTGCATATACTAGCCAATTGTCAGGAATTTGGAGTGAGACTTGCGACCGCTGTGTTTAGCGCTTAGTGACGCACATATCCATCGCAAAGACCGAAGTGGGAAAATTTATTAGGGGTTGGATTTCAATTAGGCACAGTCTGGCAGTTTCTTTTTATTTTACGTTTATTTTTTCATAACTCAGCGTCATCTCATCAGTGTGCTTTCATACTTGGCTAGAAAATAGCCAAAGGAGAATCCAAACGGCTTACTTACGCCTACAATAGCGTTATATATATTTTATTTCTGGTTGATCTGCTGGTGGCTGTCCTTGCTGCAGTGCATATACTAGCCAATTGTGAGGAATTTGGAGTGACATTTGCGACCGCTGTGTTTAGCGCTTAGTGACGCACATATCCATCGCAAAGACCGAAGTGGGAAAATTTATTAGGGGTTGGATTTCAATTAGGCACAGTCTGGCAGTTTCTTTTTATTTTACGTTTATTTTTTCATAACTCAGCGTCATCTCATCAGTGTGCTTTCATACTTGGCTAGAAAATAGCCAAAGGAGAATCCAAACGGCTTACTTACGCCTACAATAGCGTTATATATATTTTATTTCTGGTTGATCTGCTGGTGGCTGTCCTTGCTGCAGTGCATATACTAGCCAATTGTGAGGAATTTGGAGTGAGACTTGTGACCGCTGTGTTTAGCGCTTAGTGACGCACATATCCATCGCAAAGACCGAAGTGGGAAAATTTATTAGGGGTTGGATTTCAATTAGGCACAGTCTGCCATTTCCTTTTTATTTTACGTTTATTTTTTCATAACTCAGCGTCATCTCATCTGGCATAGCAGTGTGCTTTCATACTTGGCTAGAAAATAGCCATAGCAATAGGATAGCATTGTTTGGTTTTAAAAACTAAAAAACACAAAAAAAAACTAAAAAACACGAAAAACACAAAAAAAAGTTAAAAAAAAAATTAAAGTTATAACTTTCATTTTCAAAATGTTTAACCCGAGGGCTAGGGGTAGAGGACGAGGGCGGGGACGTGGGCGTCCAACTACTGCAGAGGTCAGAGGCCGTGGTCCTGGGTGGGGTGAGACACCACCTGCTGATGAGGGAGCAGGGGAACGCCGCAGAGCTACACTCCCTAGGTTCATGTCTGAAGTTACTGGGACTCGTGGTAGAGCACTGTTGAGGCCAGAACAGTGCGAACAGGTGATGTCGTGGATTGCCGACAATGCTTCGAGCAATTTGTCCACCAGTCAGTCTTCCACGCAGTCCACCCATGTCACCGAAATCGGCACTCCTCAAGCTCCTGCACCTCAGCCTCCTCCCCCCCAGTCTGCCCCCTCCCATGAAAATTTGGCATTTGAACCGGCATACTCTGAGGAACTTTTTTCTGGACCCTTCCCACAGTCACAAACCACTTGTCCGGTTGCTGCTGAGCAATTTTCCGATGCCCAGGTTTTCCACCAGTCGCAGTCTGTGGGTGATATTGACCTTCTTGACGTAGTGGAAGAAGTGTGTAAAGAGGTGTCCGACGATGAGGAGACACGGTTGTCAGACAGTGGTGAAGTTGTTGTCAGGGCAGGAAGTCCGAGGGGGAAGCAGACTGAGGGATCGGAGGATGATGAGGTGACAGACCCAAGCTGGGTTGAGAGGCCGGGTGAACACAGTGCTTCTGAGACGGAGGAGAGTCCTAGACCAGAACAGGTTGGAAGAGGCAGTGGTGGGGCCAGACGGAGAGGCAGGGCCAGAGCAGGTGCATCAGCGCCAAATGTGTCACGTAGTGAAGCTCCCGTGGCGAGGGCTCCCGCGGCGAGGGCTAGATTTTCAGAAGTCTGGAGGTTCTTTAAGGAAACACCGGATGACCGACGGACTGTGGTGTGCAACCTTTGCCAAACCAGGATCAGCAGGGGTTCCACCACTACTAGCTTAACTACCACCAGTATGCGCAGGCATATGAATGCTAAACACCCCACTCAGTGGCACCAAGCCCGTTCACCTCCGGCCGTGCACACCACTGCTCCTTCCCCTGTGTCAGCTGATAGTCAGCCCCCTGCCCAGGACCCTGGCACAAAAACCCCATCGTCGCCTCCACGATCCTCCACAGCATCCACCAGCGTTCAGCTCTCCATACCCCAGACGCTGGAGCGGAAACGGAAATATAGTGCAACCCATCCGCACGCCCAAGCCCTTAATGTCCACATCTCCAGATTGCTTAGCCTGGAGATGCTGCCCTATAGGCTAGAAGAGACCGAGGCCTTTCGCAACCTCATGGCGGCGGCCGCCCCTCGGTATTCGGTCCCCAGCCGCCACTACTTTTCCCGATGTGCCGTCCCAGCCCTGCACCAGCACGTGTCAGACAACATCATCCGTGCCCTGACCAACGCCGTTTCTGACAAGGTCCATCTGACCACGGACACGTGGACGAGTGCTGCCGGGCAGGGCCACTATATATCGCTGACGGCACATTGGGTTAACTTGGTGGAGGCTGGGACCGAGTCTGACCCTGCGGCTGGTCATATACTGCCGACGCCGAGGATTGCGGGGCCTACCTCGGTCCAGGTCTTTCAGGCCTACTATGCCTCCACCTCCTCCCACCCCTCCTCCACCTCCTCCTCCGAACTACCATCCGTGGGCATGGCGCCATCAGTCGGTAGCTCTAGGCACAGCAGCAGTGCCGTCGCTAAGCGACATTAGGCGGTGCTCAAACTGCTGAGCCTAGGCGATAAAAGGCACACCGCCTAAGAGCTATTACAGGGCATCACGGCGCAGACTGATCTGTGGCTGGCACCGCTGAACCTGAAGCCAGGCATGGTTGTGTGTGACAACGGCCGTAACCTGGTGGCGGCTCTGCAACTCGGCAGACTGACACATGTGCCATGCCTGGCCCATGTGTTAAATCTGATAGTTCAGCGTTTCCTCAAGACATACCCCAATCTGTCTGATTTGCTCACGAAGGTGTGCCGCATCTGTGCGCATTTCAGGAAGTCCAGCACAGATGCTGCCACTCTCAGGGCAGCGCAGCGCCGCCTCCAACTGCCCGCTCACCGACTGTTGTGCGACGTGCCCACGAGGTGGAATTCAACATTAACCATGTTATCCAGAGTTTACCAGCAGCGCAGAGCGATTGACTGCCAGATGTCAACTTCCACCAGAACTGGTAGTCAGGTCAGTCAGCTTCCTCAAGTCTACAATGAGGAGTGGACGTGGATGTCTGATATCTGTCAGGTGCTGAGTAACTTTGAGGAGTCAACACAGATGGTCAGTGGCGATGCCGCCATCATCAGCCTCACCATCCCGCTGCTTGGCCTTTTGAAAAACTCTCTGATCAGCATGAAGTCGGAAGCTTTGCGCTCGTCACAAGAGACGGGGGAAGAAGATTCCCTTGTTGATAGCCAAAGCACCCTTAGGTCTGTTTCTCAGCGCATATCGGAGGAGGTGGAGGTGGAGGAGGATGAGGAGGAAGAGGAGGAGAATGTTGGCGAGACACAAGAGGGGACCATTGTTGAGTCCTTCACTGTTCAGCGTGTATGGGCAGAAGAAGAGGAGTTGGAGGAGGAGGAAATGGACAGTCAGGCCAGTGAGGGGAGTGAATTCTTACGCGTTGGTACTCTGGCGCATATGGCAGATTTCATGCTAGGCTGCCTATCCCGTGACCCTCGCGTTCAAAGAATTTATTCCAGCACCGATTACTGGGTATTCACTCTCCTGGACCCACGGTACAAGCAAAATCTTTCCACTCTCATCCCTGGAGAGGAAAGGAGTGTGAGAATGCATGAATACCAGCAGGCCCTGGTGCACAAGCTGAAACACTATTTCCCTTCTGACAGCGCTAGCGGCAGAGTGCGTAGTTCTGCGGGACAAGTAGCGAGGGAGAGTAGGCGAGCAGGCAGCTTGTCCAGCACTGGCAAGGGTACGCTTTACAAGGCTTTTGCCAGCTTTATGTCACCCCAGCAAGACACTGTCACCTGTCCCCAGTCTCGGCAGAGTAGGGCTGATCTTTACAGAAAGATGGTGAGGGAGTACGTAGCTGACCATACCATCGTCCTAAATGATCACACAGCTCCCTACAACTACTGGGTTTCAAAGCTGGACATGTGGCATGAACTGGCGCTGTACGCCTTGGAGGTTCTTGCCTGCCCTGCCGCTAGCGTGTTGTCCGAGCGGGTTTTCAGTGCAGCTGGTGGCATCATCACCGATAAGCGTACACGCCTGTCGACTGACAGCGCTGACAGGCTGACGCTTATTAAGATGAATAAAGCCTGGATTTCTCATAATTTCCAATATCCACCAGGTGAAGGAAGCTCAACCTGAATAATTTATCCACTCCTCCTCCTCCTCATTTTCCTCCTTCTCCTCCTCTTTGTACACTAAAGCAGAGGAAACTGGCTATTTTTTGACAGGGCCCACTGGCTCTAGCTATAGTACTTTATGCATTTAATTTTTCTGGAGGGCCACCTACCCGGTCCTCTGTTTTAAACAATTTTTGGGAGTGCCACATACAGGCACTCAATCTATTCAATTTTTCTGGAGGGCCACCTACCTGCTCCTCTGGTTTGAAAACTTTTTTGTACTGCCACATACAGGCACTCAATCTATTTCATTTTTCTGGAGGGCCACCTACCTGCTCCTCTGGTTTGAAAACTTTTTTGGACTGCCACATACAGGCACTCAATCTATTTCATTTTTCTGGAGGGCCACCTACCTGCTCCTCTGGTTTGAAAACTTTTTTGGACTGCCACATACAGGCACTATCCAAATTAAATTGTCTCCATAGCAGCCTCCACACGTTGTCTCCATTGCTACCTCCAAAAGTCGTCCATATAGCTGCCTCCATACATCGTCCCCTTATCAAACGAGGTGTGTCAGGCAGAAATTTGGGTTGTTTTCATGGATTCCACATCAAAGTTGTTAACTTTGTCGCCACCCTGCTGTGTTATCCACAAAATATACTGGCAAACTTTTACCATTTACGGATATTATTTCAGCGCTTCTTGCGCATCTGTTTATATTCCCCTCACCCGCCATATCCCAAACTTATAAGAACGCTACTACACTTAACTTGGTGCAGGCTGGGACCGAGTCTGACCCTGGGGCTGGTCATATACTGCCGACGCAGAGGATTGCGGGGCCTACCTCGGTCCAGGTCTCAAAGGCCTACTATACCTCCTCCTCCTCCCACCCCTCCTCCACCTCCTCCTCCTCCGAATTACCATCCGTGGCCATGGCGCCATCAGTCGGTAGCTCTAGGCACAGCAGCAGTGCCGTCGCTAAGCGACAGCAGGCGGTGCTCAAACTGCTGAGCCTAGGCGATAAAAGGCACACCGCCCAAGAGCTATTACAGGCCATTTCACATCAAACTTGTTAACTTTGTCGCCACCCTGCTGTGTAATGCACAAAATATACTGGCAAACTTTTATCATTTACCGATATTATTTCAGCGCTTCTTGCGCATCTGTTTACATTCCCCTCACCCGCCATATCCCAAACTTATAAGAACGCTACTACACTTGATCTTATACAAAAGGTTCTTAGAAGTGCTGTTTGGGGAGTAGCCTAGAGACAGGGGCTAGGATTGGCGAAAGCTCGCCTGGAAGCGGAGCGCCAGCTCCATGCCAAGATCCAACTAACATACTTTTAACTGCAGCACCTTTAATCTACTACTAGTTCACTGCCTCCATACATGGTCCCCTTATCAAACGAGCTGTGTCAGGCAGAATTTTGGGTTGTTTTCATGGCTTCCACAACAAACTTGTTAACTTTGTTGCCACCCTGCTGTGTAATCCACAAAATATACTGGCAAGCTTTTATCATTTACCAATATTATTTCAGCGCTTCTTGCGCATCTGTTTACATTCCCCTCACCCGCCATATCCTAAACTTATAAGAACGCTACTACACTTGATCTTATACAAAAGGTTCTTAGAAGTGCTGTTTGGGGAGTAGCCTAGAGACAGGGGCTTGGATTGGCGAAAGCTCGCCTGGAAGCGGAGCGCCAGCTCCATGCCAAGATCCAACTAACATAGTTTTAACTGCAGCACCTTTAATCTACTACTAGTTCACTGCCTCCTTACATGGTCCCCTTATCAAACGAGCTGTGTCAGGCAGAATTTTGGGTTGTTTTCATGGCTTCCACAACAAACTTGTTAACTTTGTCGCCACCCTGCTGTGTAATCCACAAAATATACTGGCAAACTTTTATCATTTACCAATATTATTTCAGCGCTTCTTGCGCATCTGTTTACATTCCCCTCACCCGCCATATCCTAAACTTATAAGAACGCTACTACACTTGATCTTATACAAAAGGTTCTTAGAAGTGCTGTTTGGGGAGTAGCCTAGAGACACGGGCTTGGATTGGCGAAAGCTCGCCTGGAAGCGGAGCGCCAGCTCCATGCCAAGATCCAACTAACATAGTTTTAACTGCAGCACCTTTAATCTACTACTAGTTCACTGCCTCCATACATGGTCCCCTTATCAAACGAGCTGTGTCAGGCAGAATTTTGGGTTGTTTTCATGGCTTCCATGTTAACTTTGTCGCCACCCTGCTGTGTAATCCACAAAATATACTGGCAAACTTTTATTATGTACCGATATTATTTGAGCGCTTCTTGCTCACCTCCTTTGGTTCCTCTCTGCCACCCATTGGTTTGAAGCCTGAGTCCATTTAGGGTATGTCGCCATGCCACTCTCTAGCCTGCCGCTGCTGCCGCTGCCTCTGCATGCCGTCCCCTATAGTGTCAGGGTCAATTATTGGATGTTTTAGATGCTATCTAGCTTCATTCTGTCACTCTGTCATGGCCATGCTGTTGCCCATAATTTTGGCATAATGGTGCGATTAAGCAGCCGCAGAGGCATCCATGCATGCTGCCCCTGCTGTTTCCTGTCCATTTCCGTGGTGTTTCCATCCTTTTCTGAGGTTCCCAGGTGTTTGGCCAAGCTTCCCTGTGCAGAGCCTTGGTCCTCTTGAAAAATGCTCGAGTCTCCCATTGACTTCAATGGGGCTTGTTATTCGAGACGAGCACTCGAGCATCGGGAAAAGTTTGTCTCGAATAACGAGTACCCGAGCATTTTAGTGCTCGCTCATCTCTATCTGGGACATAAAAAGCTTCATTTGCATAAATAGTTTTCAAAAAACAGTTTTCAAAAAGGGGATGTAGCAATAGCATGGTGTGATCTCAGCTAGATTTCCCATAATTTCTAAGAGGTTTGAGGTAGCTATTGTGTGTATCTCCAGGCTCTAAGGCTCTGACTTCCATGTTAGCGTGTTTAGGGGCTAATCATACCTTTTGATGTACACAGACTCCAATATAAAGAGGTAATAACATAAAAAATGATATGGATTAATGTTATGCCAGGAACCTACTATAGGAGATACCATATTAGGTAGATAATACTTATTAAGTATTGTTTTAGAGATGTGGTATGATACCTGTGTGTGTCGTAAAAAGGATTTATATTCCAGGATTGTAGCTGGACATGGAGCATTGGGGGAATCTCTACAAACTGCAGTGATAGAGTGGAGACAATGGGGGTCATTTACTAAGGGCCCGATTCGCATTTTCCCGACGTGTTACCCGAATATTTCCGATTTGTGCGGATTTCCCCTGAATTGCCCCGGGATTTTGGCGCACGCGATCGGATTGTGGCGCATCGGCGCCGGCATGCACGCGACGGACATCGGGGGGCATGGCCAAACGAAAACCCGACAGATTCGGAAAAACCGCCGCATTTTAAAATAAAATGTGTTGTGAAAATTGCACTTACCTTCACTCAGCCCGGCTCGGTGTATTCCAGTGCGTTCCGATGCTTTTCAGCGCAGCAGCGCCACCTGGTGGACGGCTGAGGAACTACCTTAATAAATCCCAGCCGGACCCGAATCCAGCGCAGAGAATGCGCCGCTGGATCGTGAATGGGCTGGGTAAGTAAATCTGCCCCTATGTATTTCTATATAATTGTAGCAGCTGCTTATTGAAAATGGGATAGTAACGTAATCAATTCTGTCTTGTATTCTGTATTCACAAGTATATCATGTATATATGTAAGTATTCACATTGTATGTGTGTGCTCTTTACTGTTATCTGGATTATCCTCATATTCCTCTTGCCTAGAAGTAGAAACAACACTTGGGTTGCCATTTCCTTGTTTCCTATAATGAAGCGACTGTGTGACAGATACTCGGCTATTCCAGACTGGTGCGCCCTGTCAAGCAGTGCTTTAAGAGCGCCTGGGTGACAGCTGTATTCGGAATCGATAATTCCTGTCTCTTGCGGTACGCAGCAGCAGTAGGTTGCCAGCAGGGAACATGTAAGGGGATGGATATGAGGGGGAGCTGTGTAAGGAACTCTTAATGGAGTTTATTCTGTGTTATAAATACAGTATATATGGCAATTGTATTGAAATGTAAAATATACGTTTTACTACACAAAATGTGATAAAATATGAAACACGAATAAGAGCAAGTAAATGGCTCTTAGTAATAGTGCTTTTAAAATACACCAATGTAACACGGTGGGATTTTGTAATTTAAAGATTTCCTAGCAGTTTTTAGAGAGTCATCCCTCTGAAAACCCATCCCTAGAACATGGAGGTCTTACATTCTTTATGGCTTTTGGTTTCATCAATCTCGAGGTGAGAAACAGTGGCATAACTTGAAGCTGAGGGGCCCCTGTAACACCCCCTGAGCCTCTTGGCCCTGTTGTGACCGCACCCTCTGCACCCCCTCGAGTTACACTCCTGGAATGAGGGCACATACAATGTGAATATGAAGGTTAAACAAATTTACTTCTGGGGCCAGTGATTGGCTCAGCTGTTATGTATACAACATACGTAACTTCATCAATTCTGGTTCATAGTTTATACGGTTGAAAAAAGACACTTGTCCATCAAGTTCAACCAAGGAAGGGAAGGGATTGGATGAGGAAAGGATTTAGGGGAAACAATTCTATATAACATAACCATCAATGTTATTTAGGTGTAAAAAGGCATCTAGACCCTATGGTACTATTAATTCTGGTTGGGCTGCTCCAATCAGGTCCAGGGTCGCCCTTGAGCCTTTGTTTTGCATTTGTAAATACAACGCAAGCGCCAAGTGCGTCCGTATTATTCTTTTGGCACCTTTGTTATGTAAATATGTCAGATACCTTCTAGAAAGGCACCAAATTTTGCAAGCATTTTAGTAAATCTACATTATTGTGTGCACTAACCATTCATTCATAACCATTACATTCTCATGTTGATAATCCATACACAATATAGGTCTGGCAGTATGAATGAGAACATATGCTCCTTTCTGCTGTAGATTGATTGGTACCTTGGAGAGCTCATTCTTTTCACAATTTTCTTACACTTGAAATTATTACAGACCTTATTATACTTCACTTTGTAATTTCCTTAGTTTAAACCTTAGCATCAAATTTCATGTAATTATAAACTTTAAACTACGATGTCATGTCCATCATGCCTGAGATGACGTGAACTGTATTGGAGACTTCTGCTTGTAGCATGTTTGGGCTAGTCTTTGCTAGGTTTAGGGCAGATCATCAGCCTCATATGAACTTAACGGAAATGTAACACGAAGGTGCAGTGCTTCTAAACCACACAGTTGTGTGCCGGGGTTTGTCTACTGAAACAGCTTTTCATAGTATAGTTTATAAAAAAAAAGTCTTGTAAAATTATGCAAATTAACCTCAGGGGCTCCTGGCTACATCACAGAAGCTCCAACGTCTGCTATTTATTCAAGCCTTCATTTAGTGTTTGTGCCTGCCTCCTTTCTACCCAGCCAGATAGTGGAAAGGACGACTTCTACCTTCTAAACCTTATATTTAAAAGAACAGTTTCCCACAATCTACAGAACAGGAGTCCCGTTCTCACTAATTGATGGAGCGGCAGGTCAAGCATGTGTCCAGCTGCTTCATGCAGTAGTGTTGGAAATTCCCAAGCACAGCGCTCAGCTAAACCTGGCACTACCATTCACTTTCTATGATTGTGTGGTGAAAGTAGACAATCACAGTGCTCCGCTTACTCCGACACTCCGATTACATCTACTGGAGCTGAAGGCTACATGCTAGACAGCAATAGTCATTCTTAATCTAAAATATAAGTAATACATCACTCCAGAGGATACAAAACACTAAACATCAACATATTCCTGACACAGGCAGTCCCCGGGCTACGTACAAGGTTCTTTGGGTTGTTTCTTTAGTTGAATTTGTATATTTTATATTTATACACTGTAGCTCCTGACAACATTTTTTTTGTCCCTGTGTCAATAAGATTTTCAAATTTTTTTTGCTGTAATGGGAAGAAGGATTATCAATAAAGTTGCATTATAGACACTTTGCATCTGATCATTGCAGACTGTAAAGCATCCAGAGAGCTTCACCAGAGGTCACAGTAGGGGTCATCTGTAAGTCGGGTGTCCGTAGGGGCCATCCGCATTCCATAACTTACTGATCTTTGGGTTGGATAATGGCTTGTACCTGTATTCAGCACCAAAATTAAACAAATTCCCACTTTCCAATCCCATTTATTCCCAAACACACAATGCATGGATCTTTTTTTGCACAATTTCGAAAAAAAATGACACCCAAGCCCATGACCAATACCTGCAGTGTTTATTGTTTTATCCTGATGCACATGTTGAGTGATCATATCCTTTTTGTTGCCTTCAATAACATTTACATATTTTAATCATTTTAGTAAAATAATAGAGGGGCACATTGATTATAGGATGGTGCTAATTGTTGGCTCCACCCCTCGGCACTCAACAGATCTATCTGGAGGTTTCGGCCACCAGAGCTCTTCTAAGCCAGGTCTGACCTGTGAAAAACAAGATGTGATTAATGTGCCCCAAAATGTTTAAAGTAATAGTGTACATTAAGTTGTGCCAGTAATAACCTGCAGGACTACTGGGGATTTCTGATTCTTCCTCTTGCCAGCCAGATTCAGCAGATCTCTATCATCAGCCCAACTGTTGATAAATCCCTGAACATGAAGCGGTCAGCTGTGTCTCTGCTTATCAGTACAGCCGCCTTACCGGGTTCCTAATTACTCTTTATCCCCAATTCTTGGGGGCATCTACTTTATCAAGCTCTGGCGACTCCCGTGATAGATTAAGGACCGCTTATAGTTATCATGGTATTAGACATGTAAGTGGAGTTAAAACAGTACTGGCTTCCAGAGTCGGAGCCCAGCTCTCTTG
Organism: Engystomops pustulosus; assembly: GCF_040894005.1. Taxonomy (NCBI): domain Eukaryota; kingdom Metazoa; phylum Chordata; class Amphibia; order Anura; family Leptodactylidae; genus Engystomops; species Engystomops pustulosus. The sequence continues at coordinate 86,241,278 of NC_092418.1, forward strand.
TTACTTGGCATCAGATACATCCAGTCTGAATATGTGTAGAGTGCACAAGTGTGTACAAGATTTTGCTATTGCTTTCTTACAGTGTGCAAACCAGTATGTTTGTTCATTTATTTATTCTCTATACATTGTATTTGGGAACTTCCACAGGGAAATAGTTGGGCAGGACTCAAGATTGACCAGTCACTATTGCAATGATGAACAAAATTCCCTTGGGGGGGGGGGTTCCACATATCAGTAGGTATCTAGGCATAATGCTTCTAAGGGCTCCTCTGCCACATAAGAACATAAAAGTATTATAATGACACATAATAATATGTTAGATAATCTGTTACAGATTTCACATTTAGGGTCTACAAATTGTATTATGACTTTATGCTCTTTGCACTGAAGTCTACTTTGAGCTATGGCCAGACTCTGACAAGAAACTTGCATATCCTGGTCCCAGCACATGAACTTCAATCCTTATTTGCTACTAGTGTATTATATAAAATGGAGAGGCATTAGGACTAGGAATAAGCGGAACAATTTAGGTTCAGGTTTAACAGAAAGTTTTATTCCTGAACACTCACCTGGTGCTGGTATTGATCGTGGGTGTTTAACTGTTTCAAATTCTGAAAGCAAACTCTCATCCCTTCTGGTAAAATCTGCAATCGTGTGATCATCATTTTCCTGATGATTGCCCCTCTTTGCAACATGATGGCTTTGGTGGCAGCATTCAAAGAGTAAATGGCTGCATTTGATGCTGCCACGGTGTTACCAGTTGGAGGATGACCTGAACGCCAAACCTGGACTCGGACTTCTCTCTGATCATTGCAGTTTGGGTTCACTTATAACTAATTAGGACCCTTATACATCAAAGTCTTTAGATGTACAACCCTGATAGGCCCTTATATAAAATTACAGTATATCAACATCACAACAATATCCACTGGACACGTCATTGTTATTTGATGGTTTTTTACGTTATACTTAAAGGAAATCTACCATTTGATTTGATGCATCATGAAGCAAACATACCTTGAGAATGCTGTAGCTACACTAATGCAGGATCATATCTTGTTCCATCCCTGTGCTGTGTGGTTTTGCTGAAAATTATATAATATTATATTATAAATATAAATATATAATATAAATTATAAAATTATGATAATGAAGCTCTGTTGTTTCTGTCTATAGTATGGCAGTATATGGGGATTTTACACATCATGTATTACAATGCACAAATCTCCCATTGTAACACATTGTGGAAAAAGAGACTGCCTCGAGTCTTTGTTGACCTGAGGCTGCCATTGCAACAGATTGCTGCTCCACAATGACGTCACGTGAGTGACAATCACAGCCAACATGGCGGCACCCACACGCCAAAGGGTTTTTAGTGCCACCGGCAGCCTTGCTGGTGCTGTTCGATGGTTTAATACTCACAAAATGCAGCTACCACAGAGCTATGAGCCCTCTCCAATTACCCGCAGCCGACATCAAGCGTCAGTAAGGAGTTAAAGGGTAAAACAGGATTGGCTAAACATGGCTGTTTCCTTCAAGAAAACAGCATCAACTGAGTCTACAGGTTGTATATGATATTGAAGGCCTACTCCTCTGGAGTGAATGGGGTAAAGCTTTTGTACAATGCACAACCGTGGCGATCTTTCCAGGAGAAAGTAGTTACATATTGGCAAATATAAAAATACGTTTTCCAGGATGGGAGAAGGAAAACAATACCTCTTTTAGCTACCTTGTAGACAACCCCTTTAACATCAAGCTTGACTTTTAAGAAGCCTAATGACATGATGCGTAATTAAAGCCAAACCAGTAAAAAGAAACCATGTATCATGTCACTAGACTTCTAAGTCATGCTTGATGTTAAGGGGGCAGCCTTACAAAGTAGCCAAAAGAGGCAACGGGGGAGATTTACTTACCCGTCCAACTGAGTTCACCTAAAGTACACTGTCTGACGATAATGCACTGTGCTGTGATTCACTAAGATCGTGATCGTATCCTGCATGTGTCACTTCCCCGCTCAGGTCCGCCGGAGTTCACATTCTTCTTCCTGGTGCATGTAAGTGCATTGTCTTGCGACACAATTTGAAAGTTAAATCCCGCACTCAGTCCGAATCAGTTGGATCATCCAACAGCACGCCCCCCGATTCTCGACGCGTGATAGCCATCACAACTGCAACACAATCCAATCGCGTGCGATTTAACAATGCAATCTGGATTGCGATGCCCAACTCATTCATTGCCCTAAACATGTACCACTGCGTGTGTGCTGTCAATTCTCTGTAAAGCTTCTTGTTTTGAACTGGCAACATATAAGATTCTGGAATTAGTTTATTTTTTCCCCTTAGGAAGCAATCACTGTATACACAGAAGGCCATCTTCGCTTCTTGTTTTTCTCAGTAACCATTTTTGGTAATTTGATGATCCAGGGGCGATTATGCAATCATAATTAGTCTGTCACTAGGATTTTATGTGGAATCTAAAATCAGCCAAACAGCTGATGCTCGCACACCTCTAATTACCGCGACACCACGCTGCTGGTAAGAATATAGTCAATCATCATTCACCCACTCTTATATGGAAATAGACTACTTAAAACTCATGATCCATGCAAATTGGTCTCTTCTCTGTCACTGGCTCTTATTTGCCCAGGTTCAGCAATATTTTATCATGCGTTGTCAAATATGTTTGCTGTTATATTCTCAGCTGTCTTAAAAACTGCTAAGTAAAATATATATATATATATCTGAGGATGTGGTTGTCGTCATATGATATACAGCTGTGCTGCACAGAGTAAGTGTACTCTACTGGATCAGAAGTGAGCATAGGGGTTCATCTACTTGCTTTAACATGATCTTGTCTTTTACGGAATAAAATGTTAAAGATCCAACCCACCTGCGTTAAAATGGGAGCTTTGGACCCAAATGTGTCCCAGAATCACAGATCTATTCTCGTTTAGAAAGACATTGGGGGTCATTTACTAAGGGCCCGAATATCGTTTTTACGTCATTTTACCCTAATTTTACCGATTTGCGCTGTTTTTCCCTGAATTGCCGCACGCCAATTTTGGCGCATGCGATCGGATTGTGGCGCGTCGGCGCCGGCATGCACATGACGGAAATCGGGTGGCGTGGCCGTCGGAAAACCAGTTGGTTTCGGAGAAACCGCCGCATTTAAAAAAAAAAAATGTGTCGCTTGATACGCGGTTACCTTCACCCGGCCAGGCTTGGTGAACTTCAGTGCCCTCTGACGGAATTCAGCGCAGCAGCGACACTTCGTGAACATCGGGAGAACTACCTTAGTGAATCGCCGGAAGACCCGAATCCTCCACAGAGAACACGCCACTGGATCGCGAATGGACCGGGTAAGTAAATCTGGCGCTCTCATTTAACAGTTAAACTAGCATACAAAAAGATTACCTATGTTTGCAAGGAAACTTACGTAACTGAGCCGCGTGACATGTTTTTTTTTTTAACAAGCTCCATTCAATTAAAACAGTTTTTATTGGATCAGAGCCCACGGCTTGCCTGATGCATGTTAGTCTAGAGGAAGTCTAAGGTTAGTTTATGACCATAGTCAGACCAGGCAAAATCGACCAACATGCTTCCGGATTTCACTGACCAATTACAGTGCAGAGGAAAATTACTCATATATCTGTATGGAGCTCAGAGTCCCGTCATCTGTACGGTGGTTGTTACATGAAATCTGGCGAGTGCATGGTCTGTTTTTTCATGGACTGAGCATCCTTATGTGTAGCTGGACTGAGTTTTTAGGTTTTGGATGCAGAAGGGGTCATGGGCAAGGTGCCTACAGGTTAGACATAGTGGAAACGTCTATGGTTAGTCCACAGTTATTTACCGTAGCAGCCTTGTGGTTTTATTTTCCAGTATAATGTGGGTCATCCCCAGTATAATGTGGTGATGTTGGTGTTTTGAAAAGGTAACAACATGACAGATGATTGGTTAGGTGGATTTTAAATATGGAATGTAAAAATTGTCCGCAAGGCTGGGATACACTACCTTCCTCGCAGGTCCGAAAAAAAGACTATTTCCAGGGCGCACACCGATCCAAGATTTTGGTAAAACAGATACGATTTTATTTAATCTAATAAAACCGATTTAAAATACAGACAACGCGTTTCGCGTCCTCTCAATCGGACGCTTCATCAGGTCTAAATTCACATTACTGATAGAGTGATATATATATATCCCCTTAGAGGAAGTGATGTCACAGCCAGTATACAAATTAACATAATACATTAAACAGTCTAAAAAAGCCTGTTGGGGCATAATAAAATCAATATTACATAATATCAACTATTCTTAAGGAACCCAAAGATAATTTTTTAAAAAAGAAATTGTATATAATAAGAACTCACTAGATCGCTGTGGTGGAACACAAACAATTGACTGGAAGTGGTCATACTGAGCAGATCACATGATCAGATCACGTGATTAAGGAAATGGTCATGTGATCGGGGGATGTGTGATCAGGTGTAATACATTGCAACTGTCCTACGGAGGAGCAAACACAGGATCGTGGATTGTAAGTCTATCACATAATGGTTTCAGATACTTCATTGAGTCCGTTTGGGCTCAAGGTTTGCATTTTATAGATCCAGTAGATTTCTCTACGGCAGAGGGTCTGATATCTATTATTATCACTTTGGGGAATATGATCAATTGGCATAATGGTAAACAGAGTCTCATCTTTTTGGTGTTTAAAGAGGAAGTGTTTAGAGAGCCCATGTTTAAGGAACCCTTTCCTGATATTGAGCCTATGGCCGGTGACTCTATCATGCAATTCCTGAGTTGTCCTCCCTATATATTGCAACCCACAAGGACACTCAATTAAATAGATGACATAGCAGGACTTGCATGTCATGGATGTTTTAACTGGAAACACTTGCGATGTAACATTAGATTTAAAGTGCGTGCTATTATCTTTAATAGTTAAACAGCATAAGCATAGTTTGTGGGAGCATTTTCTGACCATAGGACTACTATCAATGCTGGTACTTGTTTGTGTCCCACTTGTTGTTTTATGTTGTTTTATTAAGCTGGGTGCTAAAATTTTTTTATTTTTTTTTTTTTTTAACCCCTTCCCGACATTTGACGTAATAGTACTGCATGGCGGGAGGTGCGTTCCCGCAAAATGCAGTACTATTACGTCAAGCTTCTGGCGCCGGCTCCTGAACGGAGCCGGCGCCAGAAGCTGCGGGTGTCAGCTATATATTATAGCCGGCACCCGCCTCTAACACCCGCGATCGGAGATTTCTCCGATCGCGGGTGTTAACCCCTAACACGCCGCGGTCGCGCTGACCGCGGCGTGTTAGAGGCATTTAAAAGGCATTGCAAGGGAATCGGACCCCCCCGCGGCGCTTACCGGGGGGGGTCCGCAGCTCCGATCGCAGCCCCGGGACTGCCGGTGCCCGGGGCTGCGCGATCTTGATCCGGAAGCCGGGTCCGTGCCTCCTGGCAGGACCCGGCTGTAAGACACTGGGCATGCGCAGCATGCTCAGTGTCTTACATTACACAGTGCAATACTTCTGTATTGCACTGTGTAACCTGTATAAGAGCTTGAACAAGTGATCAGAAGATCACTTGTTCAAGCTAAAATGTCAGTTACTGTAAAAAAAAAGTTAAAACAATAAATAAAGTTTTTTTTTCATAAAAATAAATAATAAAAGAAAGTGAAAGTCCCCCCAAACACCACATTTCCCTGTACACAAGTAATAAAGTATAAAAAACACTAAATCACAAAAAAACCCCACTTATTTGGTATCGCTGCGTCCGTAACAATCTGTACAATAAATCCTAATCATAATTGGACCCGCTCGGTGAACGTGGTAGAAAAAAACCCCAAAAAACTTGCCAAAAATTAAAACTTTTTATCAAATTGCTTTACAAAAAATGTTCTAAAAAGTGATCCGAAAATGTTACAAGCACAAAAATGATACCACTGAAAAGAACTACTTTTTACGCAAAAAATAAGCTCACAACCAGCTCCGTCAACCAAAAAATACTATAGTTATGCTGCTATAAAAATGGAAATACTAAAACAAATGCAATTTTTTCTATTCTAGTTTTCCTTCAATAAAATTGGACAAATATAAATAAAACTATATAAATGAGGTATCACCGTAATCGTAGTGACCCTTAGAATAAAGATAATATATTATTGTTATGCTACAGTGAACACCCCCCCAAAAAAATGCTAAAAATACAAAACAAGAATTGATGATTTTATTTTCCTCCACATGTAAAAAGTTAATAAAATTGCTTCAATAAACTAAAAACCCACTAAAATGAAGGTTTTTTTTACAGTGCATCTCGTCCCGCAAAAAATAAGCCCTTATTTGTCTAAATTGCTTAAATTCCCAACGCGCGTTGTTATAGAACGGTGCGGCGGGTAGTGACTTGCCAACACTGTTCAGACACAGTGATCGGGGCAAGATGGCGGCTGTTCCTGACAGCCATCCATCCTGCCCCATGGACCAGAATGGTTCCGTCCCCCCCACACCCCCAGTTCATGATCGCTGCTATTGGCTCATCAATTCAGACCAGCCAATAGAAGCGAATTTACTTATGACGTCAGTAATACCGATCACCATGTCTGTAGACACGGTGATCGGGCAGGGTGGCGGCTGTTCCTGACTGCCACCAATTTTGCCTTGCGGTCCAGAGGGTTTTGTTGCCCCCTCTGTCCATGTTTGCCGCTATTGGCTGGTCGATTTGGTCCAGCCAAAAGCAGCAATATTCGTCACAATGGGCATCGCTAGGGTGAATAAGAGCAACACTTGGCGATAATTTCCATACGAAAATGAAGATATGGTACAAAAGCGCTGGCCGTGCACATTGTACAGATTATGCTGTACAACTCTTACGAGCTGTTCCAATGTGCATGTCCTGCCGTATCATTTCTCCGTTTTCTAGAGGAAGGTATTAGGAAACTAATATTGGGACAAGAAGGACGGGGCCCCAGTACCTCTGGTTTAGATGTTCTAGGACAGCATTTTCCCGGTGAATTCTGCTGCTTCTAAAGGTAGGACTCAATAAAGAGTCTGTTCCAAAAGAGAAGTTAGGATGGACACTACATACTACTAAGAGACCCACGACACCTCCTGAGTGACAAAAGTTTAGTTGGTCCCCTGGTATATTCTACCTCCTTATACACAACACATTCACAATTCACGCCCAACCTGTTGTGAATTCATTTAGGTAAAATGAATAATTGTAACAACTGTTAGGTCCCATTGCTCCCTATACCCCTCCATTATTTCATAAGGGGCGCCACATAACGGGCACTGAACTTTGCAGAAATAATTGCAATTTCCATCTTGGACTCCATTGCACATCATATTTGGAAACCACCTGTATGTTCAAAATGCTCATTTCACCACGTGTATTACCCTACACCACATATTACACCTTGCTAAATTCCCCAAGGGGTGTACATTCAACAATTAGGGTCACTTTTCGGGTTTTCCTCTGTTTTGGTACCACTACAGCTCTCCAAATGTATCCTGACACATGTGAAGGATTTCTGTCAAATTTGGCCACTAAAAGACAAACATCCCTCTTTTCCTCTACTGTGCGCCCATAAAGCATTTTATAGGCACATGTGGGGTACTTCTACATTCGGGAGAAATAGTTTTACACCTTTTTCGGGGTTATTTAATGTATTATCCCTTGTGGCTTACAAAAATTAGGGGTAAAGTGACATTTATAGGAAAATTTTCACCTTTTTAATGTTTAGTGCCTAATTGGATCATTCACCTGTAGGGGCAAATACATATATTACACATTGCAAAATTCTCTAAGGGGTGTGCGTTCAAAAATTAGGGTCACTTATCGGATTCTTCTCTGTTTTATACCACTAGGGTTCTCCAAATGCATGTCAAACATTTCTGTCAAATTTGGCTTCTAAAAGGCAAACATCCCCCTTCCCTTTTACTGTGCGCCCATACAACATTTTATATACACATGTGGGGTACTTCTACACTCGAGAGAAATAGGTTTACCCATTTTGGGGGGTTATTACATATTTTTATCCCTTGTGGCTATAAAAAATTAGGAGTAAAATGACCTTTATAAGAAAATGTTCACCTTTTATCTATTTAAGTCCTAATTAAATCAAACAACTTTACGGACAAATACACATATTACACCTTGCTAAATTCTCTAAGGGGTGTACTTTCCAAAATGGTGATACTTGTTGGGGTTGCGCTCTGTTTTGGTACCACTACGGCTCTCTAAATGCATGCTGACACATGTAAAGGATGTCTGTCAAATTTGGCTTCTAAAAGGACAACGCCCCTCTTTCCCTTCTGAGCTTCACTGCGTACCCATACAACATTTTATTTGCATGTGTGGGGCAATTTTATACTCGGGAGAAATGCTAGTACACATTTTTTTGGGTTGTTTTATCTTTAATGCCTTATGGGATACAAAAAATAGCCGTAAAAGTGACTTTTTTGGGAAAATGTTCATATTTTTCCTTTTAGGGACCTAATTGAAGCAAACACCTGTAGGGGAAAATACATATATTACACCTTGCTAAATTCTCCAAAGGGTGCACTTTCCAAAATGGTGACACTTGTTGGGGTTCCCCTCTGTTTTGGTACCACTAGGGCTCTCCAAATGCATCCTGACACATGTAAAGGATGATTGTCAAATCTGGCTTCTAAAAGGCCAACGCCCCTCTTTCCCTTCTGAGCCCTACTGTGTACCCATACAACACTTTATATGAAAAAGTGGTGCAGTTCTGTGCTTAGGAGAAATAGTTTTACACATTTATGGGGGTTGTTTCATCTTTTATCCCTTGTGGCTTACAAAAATTTGGGGTAAAAGTGACTTTTTTGAGAAAATTTTCACCTTTTTTCCCTTTTGGGGCCTAATTGAATCAAACACCTGTTGGGGCAACTACACAAATTACACCTTGCTAAACTCTCCAAGGGGTGTACTTTCCAAAATGGTGTCTCTTGTTGGGGCTTTCCTCTGTTTTGGTACCATTATGGCTTTCCAAATGCATCCTGACACATGAAAACGTTTTCAGCCATATTTGCCCTGCAAAAACGAAACAACGCTCTTTCCATTCCAAGTGCCCCCCTGTGCCCGTACAGCAGGGTACAGTGACAAAATGGGTATTGGCATACTCAGGAGGAATTGCCCTCAACATTGTAAAATGCATTTTCCTTTTTAACCCATTGTGAAGGTGCAAATTTTAGTGTTCAATGAATCTATAGTGAGATAAAATTACATTTCTGTGATTTCACTTTCATTTATCTTTCACCCTCATGAAACGCTCAAAGGGTTAACAAAATTCCCAAAGGTTGTTTTCAATATTTTGAGGGGTGTAGTTTCTGAAATGGTGTCATTTGTGGGGGTTTTCTGTCATGTAGGCCTTATAAAGTCACTTCTAACTAAATTGACCCTCCAAAAGTAGGTTTTGATGATTTTTGTGAAAATCTGAAAAATTGCACCTAAAGTTATAAGCCTCCTAACATCCTAAAAAAAGGAAAAGATGTTTGAAAAATGATGCCAAGTTAAAACAGACATATGGAAAATGTTAGTTATCAAGTTATTTTAGTGATATGACCAACTTTCCAAAAAGTAGAAAATTTAGAATTTGGAAAACATTGTTTTTTTCAAAAATTTTGCCAAATTTCCATTTATTTCATAAATAAATGTTAAATATATTGATTAAATTTCTCAACCAACAGGAAGTACAATGTGTCACGAAAAAACAATCTCAAAATCAACTGGATATGTTAAAGCGTTCCAAAGTTATAACCACATAAATAGACACATGTCAGATTTTAAAAAATGGGCCGTGTCAGGAAGGTGAAAAGTGGCTTCAGCGTTAAGGGGTTAAAGTGGATGCACGTCTGTAGGTGACCTTTGGTTTGGCAGGCAGTACTTTACTTAGAACCTGATCTTTTTGCAGAATGTACCAATGTTTGTTAAGTATATTAGTTATTTCCCTAAATTTGTCATTGTAACGGGTGACAAAATTCAAGGAGTGATCAACCTTCAGAATGGGATTTTGTTCAGTTTGTGGTGGATATTTTGTGGTCAAACAGTCTTGTTGGGTGAGAGAGACTGTTTTTTGATAGGCCTGTTTAAGAATCCACATGGGATATCCCTTTTCCAGAAAACGCTCTTTTAGAATAATGGATTGTTGCTTAAATACAAGAGGGTCAGTGCAATTTTTTCTGACCCTCTTGTATTGGCTGTATGGTATGTTATTTTTCAATTTTCTATAATGTAAGCTATTATAATTTAAATAGCTGTTTGTGTCAACCTTCTTGAAGAAGGTAGACGTATAGATAGAATGATTACTGATGTATAGGGTCAGGTCAAGAAATGTGATGGAGTCTGTTTGATGCTCTGCCAGTTGTTTGTGTTCCACCACAGCGATCTAGTGAGTTCTTATTATATACAATTTCTTTTTTAAAAAATTATCTTTGGGTTCCTTAAGAATAGTTGATATTATGTAATATTGATTTTATTATGCCCCAACAGGCTTTTTTAGACTGTTTAATGTATTATGTTAATTTGTATACTGGCTGTGACATCACTTCCTCTAAGGGGATATATATATATATATCACTCTATCAGTAATGTGAATTTAGACCTGATGAAGCGTCCGATTGAGAGGACGCGAAACGCGTTGTCTGTATTTTAAATCGGTTTTATTAGATTAAATAAAATCGTATCTGTTTTACCAAAATCTTGGATCGGTGTGCGCCCTGGAAATAGTCTTTTTTTCGGACCTGCGAGGAAGGTAGTGTATCCCAGCCTTGCGGACAATTTTTGCTCTTGTCGCCCGTGGCATACGTCTCTGGTGTGGACTAGGCAGCACCCGATGTGTTCTACAACAGTGTTGTGCCTGCATGCACAACTACTAAAGGTGAGCGTGATACCTTATCTATAAAGACGCACTTGGGGTATCCCAAAATTTATTGCACCAGGGAGCGCTTGTTTTTCTTTGTTTTAAATATGGAATGTGTCATATACAAATGTAACTTTTTGCAATGCACTTTTTTGATGCAATATATTTTTACTCAGGGTGTTTCTAAGGATCAGGGTCAGCTGCAGGTTTCAGTAGGCCCCTTGGCGACACAGAGCCTCAGTGGGCCCTTTTGCAGTGTACTCACGTGGCGGCATTAAAAACAGCCACTTCATTGTTATTTCATGTAAGCCACCGTCACCCCCATGGATTTCTTATGTACATTCTTATGTGGGCCCCCCAGCAGCTCTGGGCCCCTGCACTTGCCCGGGTATGCCCAGTGCTGGCACTGACCATGATATTTGTATATTTCAGTTATCTCCTTGCTGTTATGTTTTTTTTTGTAACTTACTTTTATTAGTTTTTACATTACAATAATACATTGCACATAGGTATGAATCATGAATATAAATCAGTACAAGAAGATTTGATTGCCTAGCAGGGCATATACATTGTTGAGTATGTACTATTCGTGTTCTTGTGTAATTTTTTTTTTTTATGTCAATAAAGATTTTTAAGGATACAGGATTTTAGTATATGTTTTCAAAACCTTTACTGGGATTACTAAAATGACAGTAAGTATAAGTTTTAAGTAGTTAAAGGCCAATTAAAAAAATATATATTTTAACATATATGTACGGTTATTATTATTATAAAAACAATTATTATTAAAACTATCATTTCACACACCAGTCTTCTATCAATTGCATATCTATAATGTGCATAATTGTCAAGTCTTGTATACAGTAATTGGTGGCCCTGGCAAAAGCACCCCTAAATATGTATCTACATAAGTGCTGAAAAATTGATCTTTTCGCTTTTTTTTGTAAATAGGTTGAACCACAAATTAAACTTAACCTAATCAATGGGATCTGGCAGCTAAGACTTTGACCAATCATAACATATGGGACAATGGGTTCCTGTCTATATGGTGTAGTAGGTGGATTCTGCATTTATCATGGTTAACTCCCTTGAATGGTCCAGTTTGAAGGCTAATTTCACTGCTCAAACAGCTGTAAAAAAATGAATCTCTGTCACATGTATTATGCATTTTGGGCAACTCCTGCTCCTCTCTTTATAAATAAATAGGATGTGCTTTTGATAAGTTTAAAAATTTTAAACATGTTAATGTCATTTTGTAGGGTGGGGTAAGATAGAGGAGGTTAACGCTGCGGGCAGTCTAATTAAAGGGTGGACGGGGTTTCCTACCCCTGTACACGCTCTGGAAGCTGAATTTGGAGGAGGACACTTAGTAGGAAACCAACGATGCTACTTATGGGGAAGGTATGGCGTAAGGTGAAGGGGAGAGAAATATTGGACCTATTCCAGAGGAACAGTGGTCTGACTGCCTGGAGGTTGTACCAACTCTGTCTCCAAGTGAGCCTTACAGGATGTCACATCTACTCAAGTTGCATAGAGCATACAGGTTGCCACAATTATTATGTAAAATAGGGGTGCGTAGGGACTCATCCTGTCCCAGGTGCGGGATTGAAGAGGCGGGTATTCTATACATGATCTGGGAGTGTGGGGAGTTAGAAGGACTCTGGAAGGAAGTGCTAGAACTCCTGGGTAAGGTGTACTCAGCTGCCATACCAGCAACTCATCAGACACAGGGAAGAGATCATTCTGACTAAGGGAGAGCTTGACTTTAGTGTTAAACTCTCCATCTCCTTCGTTTCATGCAACCAATTTACATCTTACTTCAAAGTTGATTTTCTGGATGATGCCACCATGATGGGCCATGAAAGGAACATTAAAGAGGACCTGTCACCCCCAAAAAAGACCCATACTATATCTACCTTTTTTTTTTTTTAATTTATGTTTGGAAAGGTAGTTTTAACCGATCTGACCTCTTACCAAATAAGAGGTCGGATCCTCGTATCCTCTGCAGTTTAAGTCGGCCTTATTCATGAAGGGGCCGGCCGACACACCCCCAGCACACCCCTGACATTAGAACCTATAGGAGAAGCCGGAAGCATCGCATATATTGCGTAATCGCTGCCGGCGCGCTGCAGTGTCAGTGGCTGTTGCCGCGGAGTCCTCATTCACAGTGCGGGCCGAATGTTGTATATACAGTTGTATACAGTTTGTAAAAAAAAAAGATAACATTCTCTGCTCTAATGAGACAAAGATGAGGATGACTACTTATGAGGTTATATTTCAGTATTTCTGGTTTTATAAATTAATATATCTACATTTCTGTTTTTAGCTATCAAGTTGGGAGCAGAGTGTTCATTCATGAACAAAGAAAATATCTTTTTTGTTTTTTTCTTAACAATTGGCTGCAATGAAGCAAAGAGTAACAAAAAAAGGAGAGAAACAAAATATTTAAATGGGTCAGAATACTTTCTGTACCCACTGTATTTGGTTGATATGGACCATAATTGGTTAATTCAGTTAATGTTTTCTACTTCTATATTTTGTTCTAAGATATGCATTGTTTCTACTAAATGTTCTCACTGATACAATTATTGCCTTCATATGTTCCTATATGTATATTACTACTTCCACATTGTTAATTGTCCATCCTTTTACCATAGTAAATTGTTTAATAAAGAGTTACTGAGCCATAAAATTGGAACTCTCTTGTATCCTGCGAAGGTGTCTTGTAAGGCTAACTCATTTATGTGACCCTGACAGTGGCTTGTGTCTGGCTCCTTTTCTTATATGAACTCCTTTTCTATTGATTGTTAGTGACGGCTCTGGCTTGACGAGAACTTGAATCGTGCTGCTTGTCCTGACCTTTAACTTGTACCTTCATTTGTCAGAACATCACCTGCCCAGACATATGTCTGTTCCAGACCAATCTCTGCCTATCCTCTAGTGTTCTACACTGGCATCTCTTGACCTGGTTTACTTGCCTACAACAGGACTACACCAAGAGATAGTAGTCTATGTCACTTCATTGCAGATACGTCTACAACTCTTAACAGTAGCTAAAAGGAGAGCCTGACTTAGCTACTTGGATAGAATGGTTGTTTTATTGGTTTAACACACACTGGTAATTGTGTGCGGCAAACAAAAAAACAACCTTCCTCTCCTAGCGAGAATACAGATGAGTGTGGCTATGATGACCTGACGAGTTCTTCTGGAGGGAGACCTGATGGAACCTAACCAGGGTCATCTCCAGGTTTCAGTAGGTAAAGATTCAGTTGGCCCTTTGGAAGTAAAAATTCAGAAACTAAAACAGTCTCCTGTCCCGTAAAATATTTCCTAGTTTATAACACTATAAAGCCCTCTAATGGTTATTCCTTCCCCATGGATTCCTTATGTATAGCCTTATGTGGGACCCCCAGCAGCTCTGGGCCTGGCACTTGCCCAGGTCTGCACATCAGAGTTGTGCCTAAGTTTAGCACAACCTGATCTGGTGAGTCTCATACCACTACTTTTGAGGGCCTACTAAAAAACTTCCCTGACAATAATACTCTGTGAGCACCTCTCTTCTGACTTCCTATACCATAGCTACTCGGATCCCACCCAAGTCAAACCAAACCAATCACAAAACAAGTCCAAAGCCAAACCATGTGACAGCATGTTTGAAAAGTAGAAGGTACCATAGGCACAGGGCTCTCCATTGTAGTCCATTTCTATAGATATGTTCAATAACCCAATTATATGCATTCTGTCCATAGTGTAATCAATTAACAGAAAAGTTTTTTCAGTAACCTATGTCTGAAAGTCTTACATCTTTTCTTTATGCATAATTCTATATGCCTGAGAACATTTCACTAGTGAATGTCCATCACTCAGTCTAAGAGTCCTGCGGTTTCCTCTTGCGTTGTTTACACGCTTTACTGATGGCCGCCCCAGGGCTATTTTCTGTATTATGACAGTGAGTAGCAGGCTGCTTGACAGTACAACGTATGATTATTTTTGTCAATGGAAATCTTTGATAACAATCAATTACTAAAGAACAGCAATGTACACTTTTAAGTAACTTTAAGTGGAGATGCATGGTAGATTTTATGGATATTTCAATGGCATTGTGGCCTATTTCACTGGATGGATGGGGTTAAATACGATGTTAATACCTTATTTTTTGCTAATTGGAAATACTTACACCTTGTGTACTGATGACAAAAATCCTAAAGTGACAACTTTTTAGTTTGCTGAGAGGAGGAAAGGTTCTACAAAAAAATAAAAAATGTAGAAGTTTAAATCACCTCCCACACATATAAAATAAACAGTAAAAATCATAAACATGTTAGGTATTGTCACGTCCCAAAATGACAGTTCTATCAAAGTATAAAATCCCAGCACCGTAATGGAAAATAGCTGTCAAATGTCATAATCGCCACTTTTTCACCATTTTTCCATCCATAAATATCCATATAAAAGATGATCTAACACTCATATGGGTCCCAACATGATATACATAAAAGCATCAGCACATCTTGCAAAAAATGATACTATACACCGGTCTGTTCATCAAGCTTAAAGAGTTGTTTGGATGCCTTTCCAGAATTCAAAAATATCAATGGTTATAGAACAAAATATTTTTTAAATAGTTGAGGGTTATTCTGACGGCCATACTGGCGTCTGGAAAGAATTTTACCTTCTATGGGTCAACAGGTTTTAGCCAGTTTTACTATTTATCTACTATGAATCTTTTGACAAAATAGCATGCGTTCTGTATAGATGCTGAAGCTTGGTTACAATTGGACCTGGCATTGATCCCAAGTATACCAAGGCTTGGTTTAAGAAGTCCTAAAAAGTTTTTGAGTGGCCAAAAAAGGCACCCGATTCAGGCCAACAGTAAATCTTTTGTAGGAAGACAATA
The DNA here is from genome assembly GCF_040894005.1 of Engystomops pustulosus. NCBI lineage: Eukaryota > Metazoa > Chordata > Amphibia > Anura > Leptodactylidae > Engystomops > Engystomops pustulosus. Next base: position 86,257,065 of record NC_092418.1, read on the forward strand.
TTTTGAGTCATCAATAGGTCATTTTTTTTGAGGACTGGGCTAGAATTCTTTAGAAACACTACCAAAATCTGGTGTCTGGATATGTATCTCATTTGCAGTAGGTTATAATCTCAAAAGGGCATTCTACCAAGAGACTTGTTAGAGACTCCAGTAGTTGATAAAAATTGCACATTGGGGCAGATTTACTTACCTGGTCCATTCGCGATCCAGCGGCGCGTTCGCTGTGGTGGATTCGGGTCCGGCCGGGATTCATTAAGGCAGTTCCTCCGACATCCACCACGTGGAGCTGCTGCGCTGAAGAGCATCGGAACGCACTCAAGTACACCGGCCTATTCCTAGTGAAGGTAAGTGCAAGCTCCGCGACACATTTTTTTTTTTAAATGCTGCGGTTTTTCCGAATCCGTCAAGTTTTCGTTTGGCCCCGCCCCCCAATTTCCGTCGCGTGCATGCCAGCGTTGATGCACCACAATCCGATCGCGTGCGCCAAAATCCCGAGGCAATTCAGGGGAAATCGTCGCAAATCGGAAATATTCGGGTAACACGTCGGGAAATCGCGAATCGGGCCCTTAGTAAATGACCCCCATTGTGTTGAATTTGGAGAAACCTTTTCTATATACAGGTTGTGTTAAGCTCATTAACTTGTTTTGTTACATATTTTTTTGCAGACCACTTCAAGTTATTCTAATCTACTTTAAGGTAATCTGCAACCAGGAGGAAGAATTGCTGGTGTGTGTCCCCTCTGGCTCTGCTCTTCTTTTAGTTTCTTATGCCTCTGTTTTTAAATAAACAGGCTTTAGAATGTATGCAAATGAGCATGAGGGGTTCCGGGCTTCATAGCTGTTAATTGAGCCCGGAACCCCTCAGGCTCATTTGCATAATTTTTAAAGTCTTTTTGTTGTAAAAACAAGTGCATAAGAAGCTAAAAGAAGAGCAGATCCTGGTAGAGGGGGCACACACCAGCACGTAAGTGTGCTTGGTTTACATTCCTTGCTCCTAGTGGTAGATCTCTTTAAAATCGCAGTGGGGTTAAAAATCTTCCATTGCGACTGAAGGAGATATCATATCAGCAAATCAGGAGATAAAGAGTTCTGACAATCTTTTCACTTTTCGATGTTGATGATGAAAGTGTTTAGCAAGTTCTATAAACCTGTGATTATAGGAAGGCTCAAAGGACTTGGAATGATAAAAACGTCTGTCTCTGTTTGTGGCAATGTCTAGGGTTCCAAATTTGTATGCAGCGCCTCCGATAAATCAGGAGATATCAGCGCTAATAACCTCATTAAATGTTAGTAGTGAATCTACAAAAGATCAAGGCACCGCAAATATTTCTAAAGAAAATAAGCGTCTCCCTTAGATTACTCTGTGTGTGATGTTAATTAATTTGTTATTAATTTACTTCTGACCAGACGGGAGATGGTGTACCAGCGGACTCTCCATAGTCTCTAGAAAAGACATTCCCTGGGGGTTTTATTTAATGCAAGCCGATTGGGAATAGAAAAATTGATATATTTCTCCAATTACAGTTTAAGGCCGGTCAAACAGACTTGTTCTAAGGATTAACTCCGTGGAGATGATGGAACAAAAACACAGAGGTCCCAGCATTCCATGTAGTGACATGGATCTATGTAAATCAGCGGATTTATTCGGAACTGTATGAGACCTGTAGTGTGTAAAGGTTAAAAAACACTTAAAATGATGTCCCTTTGGTTAATGTAAAAATACTACCATTTTATAATATGTCTCATCTGACTTACATTTATTTTTTCATATTTATAGCCTTTATAGCTTTTCAAAACAACACAATGGGGCACATTTACTTACCCGTCCCGTCGCGATCTCCGCTGTGCGTTGTCTGACGAGGATTTGGGTCTGCCGCGATTCACTAAGATTGTGTGTCCAATTCCCTGCATGTGTAGCTTCCCCCGCTGAGGTCCACCGGAGTTCACCTTCTTCTTCCCGGTGCATGTGAGTGCTGAGTGCGACACAATTTGCTTTTTAAATTACGTCGTTTGTCAGAATCCGTCGGGTTGTCAGACGTCTACTCCCCCCGATTTGTGTCGCATGCAAGCGGCGCTGATGCGACACAATCCGATCGCGTGCGCCAAAAACCCGGGGCAATTCAGCGCAAAACTGAAAAAACGGGAAACCCTATCGAAATGCGTCCGGCGGGCCCTCCCTTAGTAAATGTGCCCCAGTGTCATGATACTATGTCGCACATTGTACATCCAGTATCCATCGATCTGTGGTCTACAGTGATCCAGTGGTTGCATTGTCAGTAGAAGTCAATGGATTAGCAGGAATGTAGTCATAATTTATTTTATTAATCTCAGTAAATTGGTTTTCTCAAGATTATTTGTTGTTCCTCATCTACAGGATGAGGTCTGAGATGAAGATCCAACTGATGGCTCCCCCACTCATAACAAGAATGAGGTTTCAATTCCACCGATTTTCTACAGGGTGGACCCATGCTCAGCTATTCACCATAGAAAGTTAATTGTATTACATGTTGCCCAGTTGGTTTTCATTTGGGGCAATAGAACTAGCCTCCAGGGCCAAGTTGTTCTTCCCCCTGGCCATGGGTAGGGGGCAGCAGACCCTAATTTTCGAGATATGCACATGGGTGCAGATCACAACTACTGTGAATATATCATAAACACTATGTATGAGAATACCACCTTTAAGGAAATCATATAACAATTATTTTTCTTTTCTGTTGCCAAATAAAGTACAAGAAATTAATTTTATGGAAGGTTCACAAAATACAGAACCCGTATCAGAGATGCTACCGGTCTCTTCAGACAGAAAACACAAGATCCTTTTCTACTTGAACATCGGAACTCAGAAACACATTTCATGTAAGATCATAATCCAGACTGGATGCTAAACGGAGAAGAGGTCTTCATTGATGTCATTGACCTTTAGCTTGATTTGCCTATTTTGACGTTCTCACAAAATTAAGACATAAGTTGAAGACATTTGACTTTTTCATACACCAGAATTCTTAACTTGAATCATCTGATTTTTTATCCTTCTAATGAACTGCAGATAAGGGAGACTTACAGACAGACAGTTGGAGAGTTTTCTGAAGATGGTGCAATCAAACATGTTTTACCTTTTGTTCTTGCCCAACCTCTGTTCTTGCCCAATTGCCAGCCACTATGCTAAACCACAGGTGGAAACACGTCTATGTTCTCCAAATTCTTAGTATGTCTTCAAAACAGATGACAAACAAACAAGGGCAGACATATAAATAGACAGACACCTGCAAAGTCATAGGTGAGGTACAGAAACAGACAACAACTGAGTAGTCAGATAACAGAGCAGGGGGAGGGGGTTCACTGCAATATGCAAAAAAGACAGTAGTAGTACAAATAGCAAGAGAGTAGTATAAGCAGCCCAGAATGAACTGTGGGGCAAGTATGTGATGAGTTCCTGGACAACACCCCAGCAGCTTTGCCAACAGTGGAGAAGCCTCAGAGGGTAACTCTTGTGTGAAACAAAAAGAAAAATACATTCTTACATTCATGGAGGTCCCCAATTCTAGCTCTGGTTCCCTGATCATCAGAGCATCCAGGCCCATCAGTATTTGTATAAGGCTCACCCACTTTGTTGTTACAGTAGATCACAGCTTGAGAGCAACTGATTATAGTTTATAGCGGTATCCAGATGTTATTTCTCCTGAATTAACACATAGAGAATGAAGTAATTTTTATTTTAATTTCAGAAATGTAAAGTAACCAATAAACATTTTACTGTACACCATTAAAGTAGGCAGATTCTCTCTTCCATTATTCCAGCTACTGTATTCTCCTGTAGCGAGCAGTGTTTCTGAAATATGCCTGAAGTCCTTACACAGCATATAACAGTGATGGCAAACCTTTTAGAGACCGAGTGCCCAAGCTTCACCCAAAATCCACTTATTTACCATGAAGTGCCAACATGGCATTTTAACGTATTGCTACCTGTTCTTCCACATCTTTCAATTGTATCAGCCCCCTCTCTGTAGAGGAAGAATGAAGGGTCCAGCAGGGGGACCTCAAAAAGATACTGTAGCCCTGTCCACACATTCTCACTTTTCCCACAGTTCCAAAGAGCAGCATCTCTTAAATTGCCTGGTACTGCAGAAAGATTTAGTGGATTTGTTCCTCTCTGGGGATCTCTGCCCTAGGTTGATAACCTGAGTGCCCACACAAATGGCTCCGAGTGCCACCTCTGGTACCCGTGCCATAGGTTCGCCACCACTGGCATATAAGGTTAGATCAACTCCTTCCATATCTAGAGAATGAAGGTTTAGAATGATTTCCAAAGAGAGAAATTTATCCAGTGATTGTCTATAATGAGTTTAAGGAAATCTACCATTTGCTTTTATGCAGTATGAACCAAACATACATTGAGAATGCTATAGCTACACTAAAGCAGAAACATATCTTGTTTAATCCCTGATCCTAGTGGTTTTGCTGAAAATATTATTATAAAATTATGATAATGAGGCTCTGTCACTCCTGTGGCTGGTTTGGCGTTTCCCCTCTTACCCTGATTATGCATTGATTCAGAGTACACTGTTTTCACTGTGTTGTCCCTGACAGACAGAAGTAATCAATAGCTGCACCATCCCCCAGCTGCTGTGTATGAGTCATCCAGCTCAGCTTGATTAATCCTGTGTGGACAGTTCAGGAACTTTTGTATAAAATGTATTTATGTAGACACCCAGCTTTCCCAAGGTCCTGAATTTTATTATTGTCTTTTGAGCAAAACCACTCGGATCAAGGATTAAACAAGATATGTTTCTGCATTGGTGTAGCTACAGCATTCTCAAGGTATGTTTGGTTCACATAAAAACAAATTACAGATTTCCTTTAAGTCATTAAAAATGTTATCAGTTTATTGTCCCTCAGTGGTACAGGGGGACAGAAAGCTGATTTATACGATTTATACACACTGATTTTATCAGAAAAAAGGGACACAAGAATTTTTTGTCTTAATTAAAATTTATGACAAAGTTACTCTAAACTTCATCTAAACTATTTATGCAGTTTAGTTGAATGTTTAGTTGCATTGTACACTTTGGAGCACATTTACTTACCCGGTCCAGTTGCAATGCAGCAGTGCGTTCTCCAACGAGGATTCGGGTCTGCCAGGATTCACTAAGGTCCGCGCGCCCGATATCCACCAGGTGTCGCTGCTGCGCCGAGGTCCGCCAGAGTTCACCTGCTTCTTCCTGGTGCATGTAAGTGCTGATCTTGCGACACAAATTCTTTTTTAAATACCGCGTTTTTTCCGAATCCGTTGGGTTGTCCGACAGCCATGCCCCCGATTTCTGTCACGTGAAAGCCATTGCCGATGCGCCAAAATCCGATCGTGTGCACCAAAATCCCAGGGCAATTCGGCACAAATCGGAAATCGTCTGGAAACCCGACGAAAGTGTGCAATTCGGACCCTTAGTAATCTAGCTCATTTATGTTTCTTACATTGCTGGCACCACTCTGTAAAAGTTGAGAAATTCTGATAGGTACCATATATACTGTTTTAACTACTTTTGGCCTCTATGCCGTTGAAAGAAATTTAACAATAGCGTGAAGAAAAAATAACCAGCTGCCCCTAATCCCTACACTTCTTGTATGTATATTTTCTTGCATGGAACGCTAACAAAAGAAATGATGCACACATCAAAAGCACTCAACAAATCAAGCACTAAAAGTAACATAAAGGCACAATCCACTTTCAGAAAGAAAAAAAAGCTGCTGTCTTTTCTTGTGCTTTTCGGTTTTATGAGACTGATGGAAAACATGCATTTTATTTGTTAATTTCCATAAATTTACTGGCAGACAGTTTTTTCCTGAGGAAATCTGCTCTTTGCTAAATAACTGTGATCTGAGGAAATGATTTTGTTTTCCCTGCTAATATATTAATTTATGATAGTTCTATTAATAAGTCAGCACTTTTTAGGGGAAAGATAAATGATAGGACAAGTATGCATTTGTCAGAAGTGGCGCAGAGAGGAACAGATGGGAATTCAAATGTTTTAACAAATCTAAACTGGGAGATGAGCTTGATATGATCATTACACTTGACCTTGGGTCTCATACTGCAGCAGGATGCAATACTTTTGGGCAACACTTATCTTCATATCCTCTGACCACGTTCCACATTAGCTGGAGGAATGTCTTCATATTTTCTATATAATGCAGCCAACAATCTAAGTATACTGTTCCCTGCATTGCGACAATAACAGATTTTGGGTTGGGGAACTTGGGCCATACGGTACGTTGTAAGACAGGTCTACTTTTTTAGATTTCTTCCTGTTCAACTGTGATAAAGCCAAAATGTATTTGGCTGACCATTGCTGGGTATGTGTACTGGTGAAAAGTGATGACCCAAACTCTAATATTCAGCCCGAAGTACAGGTTTGGCCTTTGGGCACCCCCCCCCACCTAAACCATAATTGGGTGGAATTTAAATTTACTCTAGGATCGCTACTCCATGATGGCAGGGGGCATGGTGACTTAAAAAGGGTCCAGTCGTATTTAAAGGATGCTCATCTTAAGTGTTACTGCTTGGGGTGAGTGTTTGGGTTCTGGTTCAAACCCAAACAGAACTTTTGAGTTTGACTGAACCTAAACAGGTCCTTTCATCTCTACGGGTGAACTGTAAATGGCTTCATTTTGAGTAGGGGTTTTAAAGGAGTCATAAGTACATGATAGATTGAGTTCCTACCTCTGGGACCCACATCTATCTTGGAAATGGGGTATCGCTGACACTCTTCCACACTCAAGCAGAACGGACAGTTTGTCGAACAAGTGCGGACACTCTTCATTCAAGCCTAAGGGAGTGGCAATAATAGCTGAACGTATTTTAAGTAATTTAAGTCAACAATGTATGGCCTTGGTGGCATATCCCAAAGATGTGTCATGCCTAGGTCTTTCAATTGATGTCACCAATTTGTAAAGAATTAGTAAAAGGATTTTCTAGCTACATAACATTTTTTTTTAAATAGTTGAAAAAGGTAAAAAAAAATATTTGGGTGACAAAATACAAATTCCTTGTGGTGCAAACACTTTGCTGAACAAACATCAGTGTTGAACGAATGTTAACATATTAGAATGTTATCTGTAGGTAACATGTTTGCACAATTTATGTCACCAATGCAGCCGGTGACATTACCACCATAAGGTAAACAGAGGCCAGTTGGCATTAGACAAGACTCCCAGGACACAGCTGTGGTGCCCACATTTTTGCCCCACAATGCAGCTACAGGTTGGTAACCAATGACATTCAGTCGGGGTCAGACTGTGCCACCGATGTGCCTGGGGAATGGGGACAAGTGAGTATGTGGTGTGTATTTTTTACAATTTATTTGAAAATAAGAAAAGAAAACAAACAAAGGGGTATGAGAGAAGGCCCACAATATTGGGGTGTATGAGAGGGGTTCCACAATACAGAGGGGTATGAGAAGGGGCCCACGATATGGGTGGATGAAAGGCCACAATTTGAAGGGGGAATTGATAGGCCACATGATGAGGAGGAGATGAGAGTGGCAATAATATGAGTGGCAACAATGATCGAGAGATGAAAGGGGCCACAATATGAGGGAGAGATGAGGGGAGTCACAATATGAGGTGGAGGGTATGGGCCAATATAGCAGTTGGCAGATGCACTGATTGCTACGGTAATATTTTCCGTAGCAGTAGGTGGGCCCGCCAGAATCCATTTCACTGGTGGGCCCTAGGTTCTACCCCCGGTCCGACCCTGCGTTCAGTACATTAAATCTTCTGGTACACAGCAGTCAAGGGAATGTAATTTGCTGAAATATGTGATTTTCCAGCTTTTCATGAAGTAACTTGAGATGAAACACACTGCGGTGTGAATAAACCAGCTTCTCCGTCCAACCACAAATGCATATAATTATATAGTTCAGAACCTACTTCACTGGGATTGTGCTGTACCATACCGATTACTTCTCTATGCACTCCGTGTAAAGTAAGGGCTGTGTATTTACTGCTAGCTGCATGAACCTTTAACACCGGAGAGATTAATGGTTTTACAATAATGCCCTAAACAAATGCAAGTCTGCTGCTTTCCGGCTAATAAGAGATCTCTCTGAATGCACTTCTGTTGTTCTGGCGCCTTGTGTTGTTCATGTAATGCGTCACGCCAGTTATACATTGTTGGATTTAAGTTAGTTAATACTGGTATAGAAAAGAGTGTTTAAGATGGATACAGCAAACTTTTATTTTTATTTTGTGGATTACTGTATGCATTAAAGTAGTTCAATTATTGTAGAATAAGATCTGTATCCTTCAAAGAGCATTCCTTAGCATCATACATAAGGGCTTTCTTCTGGCCGCAGTAACCCAGATTGGCCACTAAACAATATACGGAATTGTGCACTTACGCACTGTTCTCCCACTAGACCCTGACCTTTTGCCGGGACCTGAGTGGCTGGCTTAGAGGGGGGCCTAGCGCTAGTCTTTTCACAGGTAAACAGACCTCTTCCACACAAGGCAGAACCAGCAGGAGGATGCAAGAACAGGGGGAGTTTGCAATAAGATGCATGATTCTCCTTGGGGCACTCCCAGTGTATGTGTGGTGAAAGGATCCCCAGAAAAGTGAAGAAAGGGAGGCCTGTGATGTTAGCAGCAGCCAGGGATCTCAGATGCAGACAGGGTTTTTGAAAACCAAACTCCCAGTCTCTTTATTCTAAGACTCCAACACATCAACAGTTAACAGGCTGAGGTAGTAGGTCCTTTCTGCCAGGTCTGAGGTAGCTAATGTTTGGATGCAGTCTAGTGTAGCTCACAGGCCTGATGGAGGGGAAACCCTCTCAGGGGAGACAGCAGTAGCAGGCTGCTCGTCTCTGCAGGCCCTGTGTACTGACCAAAGAATCTTTGGTAACTGTCTGAATTGCATAAATGGGGAGAGAATATCTGCAATGGAAATAATAATGGGACCCCAGAGAGGGGAAAGTGTATGTATGAAAGAGGGATGACAGTATTTTAGACATTTAGGACTTAAACCCTGCATTTTTTTCTGTTCAATCTCCAGTCGAATGCCTCCCCTGAGCTTGTCTGTAACTTATGCTACCTGCCATGATGTCTCTCATACCTAGAAGACAAAAAATAGAAACTCCTGCTCCTGTATTCTCTGAAATATACATACTATAGCAGCAGCCACATGGAGGACATTATAAAGCAGTAATGGGCAGCATTTCTGTAAATCAAATTCTAGGGTGAGATAGAAGCTGCATTATTATTCTACAATATTCTTTTTAAGTATTCTCAAAGATTTCTATAGACAAAAGCAATAACTGGCCTCCTAGTGACTTACCATCTATATAGGCAGATTTCACGAGGCTGAGGAAGGGACCAAAGTATCTGATAAGTGCAGGAAAACAGGATTTTCTGTAATAAAACACATTATAAAGTTTTCTTTTCTTGTGCTATTGATTTTTGGAAATCATAATTGAAACTACATGAACTCTTCAAGAGCAGTGCTAGATACAAAAAGGATCAATAGCTGTGGTGTGGCTTTTACCATTGAAAAATATCCTTTAATGATAAGATTTTCTTTCATGTTTTTCCTAATTATTCACGTTGAGATAAAACACCCATCATTTACTCCATATCCAGAACAGACTGTTTAAGGGCAAAATATATGATGTTATTAGGACATTTTCCTACTGCATTGGCTTATGGAGACTGACTAAAAATGTAATTAAGTTTTTTTCCACATCTGGATTAACCAAATCTTGAGCTTGGTATAGGGCAACTAATATGATTTTAAAAAGTCATGTGAGTAATGTGGGAGCAGGCGCATGTGTAGTAAGCTACACTCAGTGTTTGGCGCATATACATGATGTGATTCTGTTGCAGTAATGGAGAGTAGAAGTTGAAGGGCAGCACTGTGGGCAGTTACTGAAGCCTAATGCCCCTACATTAAATCCCATTGATCAGTAAAACCAGATTTGGTCCTGGTAAGGAAGTGGAGGGTGGAAGGAGTAGGGGAGAGCAGTCAGTGAATGTAAATTATTCAAAAAGTGAAGGAGTGGTGTGATACTATAATAAGGTGGGATGAGGTATTAGGGTGTCTGAATACCTAATTTACACACTAAATAAAGTTATGTTGAAAGCTTTCAGACATAAAGATCCACGTAAACAATATGTCTTGGTAGGACAGGAAATGCCCAATGGGGGCTCTAGCTGTTTGGTACTGACAAATCTCAAATTCCTGGCAATTATCCCCTTAATCACGCTCCATGACAAATGGGCAGAGAGAGAGCAGGTTGAGGGCTGGGGAGTGGCATCGGGATCGTGGTGCGTACTATTGAAGGAGCACGATCACATGCCCGATGTACCAAGAGGCCGGACCAGGGGGGGGAAGAATCAAGACTAGTGCACAATGCACCCAGTTGTAATTAATTTGTCCCAATATTCCCTTCTGTAAATTGTCGCCAAAACTGTTAGTTATTTAAGAGGCCTTCGAAATATAGGAGTCGCCAATACCAGTGTACAAGCCGTGGACTATTCCGACATCTAGGGCAGCTTGAAGAGAGGACAGTGCTGGGTGGTGCTGGACGGGGACCCCACACCTGAGCACTTCCTATAGTCTGTGCAAGGTTCAATCGCAGGCTATAGTGCAGTTCTATACTGGACCTGTGGGAAAACTGAGATGGGTGCACTATGCTAGTAGTGTAGATTTGTACCGTGTTAGCCATGGAGAGCAGAAGAAGAGTGAAGAAATCAGGCGATACCTTTTTGAGGCTGAGTATATTTGATGGTGAGCTTTCGAGAATACTAGTTCTCTTCGTCAGACATGATGTTATGCATGAAACAGAAAATTCACAGCATTTTATACACATTAAACAGTGATCATCAAAGGGTGCACTATGCACCTTTGTTGTGAAAGATAAATGAAGAGACTGGCACCTCTTAATGTTCGTAGTTTGGGCCGAGGGGCTAGGCCAACATCTGCCCAATAAGTGTTTCAGCCCATAAGTGTTTCAGCCCATAAGTCCTCTTCACGGTGATCATGACATAAAAGCAAACCCATTGCTTGAAAACATTTTTCATAAAGAATGTCTCCCAAAAACAGAAGCCATAAACTCCTGTTATGAAATCTGTTTGTGGCGGGGGAGAAATAATGGTCCTCCTTAGCATTGATTGGTCCACTTAACACCCACTTGTGTTCATTGATTCCATTGCCGAAAGTTGTGCTACAAAAATTCCCACACAAACATAGAAATTCCCTTCAAGGTCCTGTTTTTTGTTGTGCTGCTTTTCATTATAACTACAGCAGCAAAAAGTTGAGTCATCGATTAAAACAGAGAATTGATGGCTGTGAATTATGTTTCCCAACCTGCACAGACTCTTCATGCAATACTAATGTCAAGGACTTTTAATATTATTGAAATGATTCAGTTTGGCTTCTTTTTTGCGCCTTGATAGAGAAAGTAAATAGAGGATTTTTTTTATAATTGAAATATATGAAATTACATTTGTTACATCTGTGCTCCAGCATCATTCCCTTACAATGGAATCATAGTAAACATTAGAAGGGGATTTATACATACAACATGTCTTTTATCATAGTCTACAAAAGAGAAATCCACAATTATCCTATTATCACATGGTCTGATCCTGAATATCCCCTTAATAGTTGAATGGTGAGGTTGGTCAAATGTAGTCTATAGGACCCAAAGTGGCGCATCAGCACCGGTGTGCACGCGACAGAAAACTGGGAGCGTGGCCGTACGAAAACCCTACAGATTCCGAAAAACTGCCGCATTTAAAAAAAAAAAAGTGTCGCTTGACACGCACTTACCTGCACCCAGGGGAGGAGGGTGAACTTCGGTGCACTCCAACAGAATTCAGCGCAGCAGCGACACCTAGTGGACATCGGGGGAACTACCTTAGTGATTCGCCGGAAGACCCGAATCCTCCACACAGAACGCACTGCTGGATTGCGACAGGACCGGGTAAGTAAATCTGCCCCATTGTCTCATCGCATTGTGACCATGCATGGGGAAATACAGGACATCTCCTATATTTCACCATACTACGGCGCCGGCCGCTCACTTCTCTATGCAGTGCTGCTCACTCCTCTCTCCTCTGTGCGGGTATAAGTCTTGGTCCATGTGCAAGGGGTCTAATACTTTCAGTGTTAGTGTGTTACCAGTCATAGTGGAATGAGACATATTGATTCAAAGAGCAAGAGAATGCGTCTAATCAAACCAAGAAAACTGCGAGGAACTCAATTCAGACAGTAATGATTTTATATCCAGGGTCACCAAGCAATAATTGTTCTGCCATTGAAACTCCTTAAACAAATTGAAAACATGTTTACCATCTTTTAGGGAGAAAAAAGGAAACTTTGTTTACTGACAAAGGCTTGAAAGCAAATGTCAACACATTGCCGAAAAATCTCATTAAGCGATCCTGCGTCTGAGATTACAGGTCTCCCTGGGGCTTCTTTAATTATTGTCACTTTAAACATCATGACGACAAAGAAAAGCTAATTTTCTCTTAAACTACGTTTAACCGTGACCTCTATTAATGTACAGTGTACAAGCATGACCCACAATTCATGGCTTTTCAGGAGAGTCCAGCGCAGCAATTTCTGGACAGATTCATTTTGAGATGTTGCAAGCAATACAGACCTGGCCATACTGATGTGTTCACCCTTACCCTGTCACCATGCAGGCAGCATAGTATAGAGCAAGAGGAACTGAGAGGATTGTACATAGTTTTATAGATGTTATAGAGCAGGAGGAGCTGAAAGATTCCACACACTGTCCTATCTGCAGGAAACATAGTATAGAGCAAGATGAACTGAGAGGATTGTACATAATGTCCTATCTGGTTTTATCTCATTGACTCTATTGACTATAATAGATATCAAAGTATCAAGAGTCTGTGTGCCTCCCGAGAGTCTCCGAGCACATGGCTGGGTCCATAGTGTTACGCCTTTAAATCATGAACTTAACAAAGCAAAAAAAAACACCATTGTAAATTCCCTTGTACTTAAATTCATATAGTGAAGAAACAAGCAGTGGCACTCACCAGTCGTATGAAAAATAAGTGCACTTTATTATTCCATGTGGCAGTGCGGAGGGGACGCCAACCACGGCGACGGGCCGCTTCATGCAACTAAGATGTGCATTTGCATCTTCCTTTTTAAAGTTGAGCACCACCGAGGATCTATACATATTGATCAGTATCTTTGCCGTATTGCCCCTTGATGCCTTCTAGTTGTGGATCCGTTGGAGCTGTTGCTTTGTGACTCTGCTGTGCCTCAGAAACTTTTTCTTTTGAATTCCCTTGTACTTAATCATGGCTTTCAATTCAGTGGGTCTTGAACTATTCCCATCGCCAGATGTAAGCAATGTTATAACGTTACCTTATCCATTACCGACCAATACATTGTTAATATAGTTGAAACTGCGGATCCAAACGTCTTCTATTTTGTAAACAAATGGCTAAATTATCCACATTTGTCATTAGTAATCAATAATTTTGTGATTAGAGACTTTTTTTTTTTTGAAACAACTACTGTATAACAATAATCCAACCAGATGGTCACAGTTTATTTTGTCATTTGTTTTTAATACTTTCTCCCATAGTTCCCCTTTTTTAATACACGGTTTTGTCACTCTTCATTTTCCATTGAAAAGTTCATTCTTTATTGTTGGAAGTGCTGTAAGTGCATTAGGACGGCCAATTACGAGGAATAATTGCACTTACCCTGCACTCATTTCGAGGCTCTCAGAGCAAGCACCCCTCACATAAGAGTGCATTTAAGCAATGCAATTACCGCCATAATTACACACCCTGGGGTGTTGTATTGTACACGTGTTGTGTGTGTCAGTTTTGTATTGGCGTGAGGCATAGAAGACTAAAGAGCGGCAAACAAGTGGTGTTATTATTGCATAATAGGCAAACTCTAACTAATTTGCATAGATTTTATGGATTTTGCATTTCTAAGTGTTCGTAGTTCTTCAAATGTTATGTCTCTTGGGTCAAAAAGCTCTTCTGTGTCCTAGCGGTGTACAAACAGCGGGTCGCTGCCTTTTCTGAGAATTACAATACAGTATGGGGGAAATTGTTAAGACTGAAATTATACATGTCGATCTAGATCCTCTTGGTTCCATAGTAGAGATGCACCTAATCTATGAAGAGGCATATACTTCTTGATGAATTAGGCATTTCTCCTGAACTTTGTGCCCCAGAACCTGAACTCCATGACAGCTTCGGAAGTAACATACCTGATAGGTTGTAAAGCCCCCCCCCCCCCCCCCATAACATGCCCGCTTTTCCGGGAAGATGCTTAGGTGGGCCAATGCAGCAAAAAAATTGCAGATGAGTCATGTAACATATGCAGTTTTACACTGGAAACTGCAGCAATTTGCTAGCAAGATGGACAGAAACTCACTGCGGAGATTTATAGAGAAAGGAGGAGAGAGGAGTGAGTCACAACAGCTAGATCTCGACTCTTCCCACCAATCCAGGTGGTGTTTAACACCGGATAGAGACTCTAGGAAAGCAACTGAAAAATGAAGATTACAAGTCACAAAATGCCCAAAAATAGTCTTATTCATCGTGTACACATTGGAGTGACGATTTCTTCAAAGTTTCTTGAAAGGTGAGGTACACTGGATGTCCTGGTCTATTTAGTAGTGGTAGATGTACTGTAGCTCTAGTTTTCAGCTTCAGAAGTAATTGAGTCATTTGCGTGCCCTATTGATAGATTGGATGTATCATTTTCTAAATAAAGATGCCCTCCCAGAATGCACAATATATATGTTATGCATAAAGGAACAGCTTGGATGGACTAAAACACCAACAAGGATAGTGAACCCTTAGGCTAAATCCTCTTCCAAGCTGTTGCTACCTAATTGCCCAGTCAACCCTAAGTGGTAAGTGACTACTGGTCGATATTCACTTCCTGTGCTCAAGTGTAAACACAGAGACAAATACTGGACAACACAAACAGAAATGAGTAGTCAACAAACATGGGTCATAACCAAAAGGACAATGCAGTGCAGAATGGATAGGCAACAAAGAGATGGTGAAAAAACAGGCAAAGAGTGAAGAAATCCAAAATACAGAAGTGTAGATAAACACCAACAAGCTTCAAATAAGACTTAAAGCAAGCACAGAGGAAATGTTAGGCAAATGTTACAAAAAATGTCCCAGTCCAGAAGGTAATTGATCCAGATCCCTCAGTGGTTAGCACTATAGCCTTGCAGCGTTGGGGTCTTGGGTTCAAGTCCCATCCAGGTTAACATCTGCAAAGAATTTGTATGTTCTCTCCGTGTTTGCACGGGTTTCCTCTGGGTCCCTCGATTTCCTCCCACACTCCAAAATATACTGGTAGGTTGATTAGATTGTGAGCCCCATGCCAAACTCTGCGTAGTGCTGTGTAATCTGTGTGCGCTATATAAATAAAGGAATTATTATTATTATCATCCCTGAAATCCAGACAAGGAAGACCAACAGGGGAGTTTCAGGAGAGGAACATTCTGTCAATCTCAGCTAACTTATTAACTGTTAGCAACCCATAACAAAATCAACAGGGGACAGTGTGGTTGAAATCAATTAAGAAATCCAGGAAAGAAATAAAGCAGCGTTCATGCTTCAATATAAGAACAAAAATATACCTATTGGCATATCCTCAGCTGTACTTTACAGACAGTGGATGGCACTACAGCCCGAACGGGCACAGATCTCACGGAATCTCTATGATTAAAACTATTAAAATTAGAAATATTCTGCAAAAGCATCATTACTATTTGTAAACAACCTTTATCTAACACATGTAAATGAAAGGGATTGAAGTACCAAAGCTCAGAACTTATTGTTATTATTATTTTGTTTTCTTTGGTTGCATTTTTCAGGGAGGCTGAGATCTTTCCTTTCAGATGCTTTTGTACACTGGGAGCAGCTTATGAGACTTACAGCATTATGGTCCTAAAGCCGGTGTTTATAGTATTAGGAAAGTAAAGCCTCCGTCTCTTGATTTTTCCGCACTTCCGATCCATCCTTCTTCAATGCTCGTCAGTGTTTAATGGCAAGACAACACTCATCCTTAAAAAAAACAACCAGGTTCAGTCCAGCGTTAAACTTTCGTCATAACCTGGCCTATAAGATATTGGTTTATAGACTGGAACAACTTGCAGAACTGTGACCCCACAATACTCTCTGTTTATAAAGATTTTCGTTCTGTAGCGCCGCCATGCCGCTCTCTTTATAAGCCCGCTGTTATTATCTGTCCTAATATTGAGACAATTCCTATAGGTTATTTCATGTCAAAGGCAACTGAGACATTTCAGTCATCTCCGAGAACGGAGCCAAGAAGATTGAGAATAGCAGGAAGCAAAATTACAGTCTTGTTCTTGTGGATGATAGTAAGATTGCACAGTTCCTGGCAGTAGCGAAACTGTTCCCAGTAGGAAATAGTGTGACAGTCATCCAGAACATATGCAAAGATAGGGAAGCCACCGGCCATGTAGCATCAGGGAAACCAAATTCTGTACTTTCTTGGCAGCACAAGGCAAAGACTAGTGAAAGAAGTCTTTATTGTAGCAGATATGTTTGCTGCCAGTAAATAGATCCTTTCTTTTCATAGCCAGATGAGGAACTGTTGATAAGAGAAATGGATTTATCCTACAAATTCCTGGCTGGTGTATCAATTATCTTCAGGAAAGTATTAAAAATACTAGAAAATATTTTTTTATAAGTTTTTATACGATGTGGCATTTACAGAATTTTTCTTAATGGAAATTCTATACCAGGCCATAGTTTTGGATGACTGATAATTTAACAAATTGTATGTTTGGGGCCAGGTCAGGGCCAGTGACTGACCGTAAAATACACTGTTATACATAAGTAGTACAGTGTATTATGTGAGAGATCAGATGATCGCATGTTAGTGTCCCCTTGCAGGACCAATTAGAAACAAATATTAAAAAGATTAACTTTTATGTAAAAAAAACAAACAATCAGGAAAAAATAAAGTAAGAAGAAAAACATTTGTACAAACATGAACATTTTTCTACATTTGTACCTGTGAAGGAAACTGCGACATTCCGAAACCCCTGAGGTCACTATCCTTTTATAGACACTCCCAGAACACACGGGTTCTGAGAGGCGCAGGAAGTGATTTAAAGTTGTCCACACAACTTCCAGATATGGCACAACAATAAATCACAGCCCTGAACTCAAGGAGATGCCACAGTTCTCCTTTAATATAAGCCTGGTCCGTAACGGGATTATATAGGATGAGGAACCAACCCGGTAGCATGTATATAAGCGAGACTCAGACGTGGGGATTCGTGGATCAAGATAAAAGAGCAACGCAGATTAGATTTTATACAAAACAATATATACAGTAGAGATATATACAGATACACAAAGTTCAAAATACAAGGTAGCACTACAAGTAACAGCAGTTCAGTAAGTTCGTTACCTTGTGTATGGCTAATGGAACCTGATAGACCACACCTTAAGATCCTTCTCTGCTCTTGAAGTTAAAATGGTTTCCAGACAAAAGACAATGCAGCCTTAGAGGTGCCTGATTATATCAGGTGGAGAGCACACCTCTGCCCACCCAACAGGAGGAGTCATGGGTCCCTCCTACCTGGTATTACAACCAGAGCCCATTTTGTACTATTTTACACTGGTTTAGTCCCTCTTTTTTCTTTTTGAGGTTGTTCACATTTTACAACTGCCTAGACTACTTTTGTACCATCTTTTAGACAGCAGAATTAAATTTGCCCCATGTGGAAATGTTGACCCTATACTACTTTGTGTATGAGCTAAGATATTAAAGCTTAGGAAATTAAGCAGACAAAATTGGCTTTAGCGAAACTTTAGCAGGTATATAATAGCCAAATCTCATAATTATTCGGCCATTCAAATCTTGGATCGTGCAACGGGATCTCGCTGTGTATGGGGAGGTTGGGGAGGATGGGAAGGATGAGGTTTGACAATAACAGCTACCACCTAATCCAATACAGATAAGCTAACACTGGTACAGTTCATGTTGTTATAGCTTTCTTGATACATTATGTGAGCCAGTTTTTAGTTTCCGATGACTAATCGTTAATCCTGGACATAGCGGACCTAAAACCAATTACATCAGAGTCGCTCGACATAATATAAGTACAGAAAATCTGATGTATTAGTTGTAAATTTCAGGTCACTTGAATCACTTGTAACAGCTTGCGTTAAACTAATATTGTAGCTTTTCTTGTGATGAAGACATTTATTCGAGCCATTATGCACATAAATGTGATTGATATGTACATTAAGAGTGCCATCGAAATTTAGACATCTAATAGGCCGGTCATCAATCCCCCAGCTGCTCTCACAGAACTTCTGCCAGTCGTGATTTATCTCTGAGCAGTGTTTACTCATTACCGTAATTGTTTATATACGGTCATGCTGTTGTATAGACTTTCGTTCTCTTTGCACTCTCTGCCATCAGGTGGTTGACAGAGCGTTTAATGTGTCGCGTATCTGATATTTATAATCTAGATCTGACATATATATTTTCCACGTCATTACCCAATCTTCAGGACTTTTTTATTAAAAGTGTCAGGTTACTGGACATTCATAATTGCCCTTGAAATTTGGGATTTTTTTAAATAATGTAGTTATGTAGTCTAAATGACCGATGATGTAGCTTTTTTTTATATTCCAGGATTTTTTATGTTCTGGAAATTGTGTTTTTCTTTGTCCACAAAATATCTACTCTTCTTGCTGTATAACTGCTGCAAAAGTTAAAAAACAGATGGGAGGCATGTGACCTCTGCAGCCCACTAGTGGCAACAGTAGTCAGATGCTGTACAACAAGTAAGAATCCTGGTAATATCGTACATGAATACTTCTGTTTTTGTGTTTCCATTTTTTTTTGTTCACTCTTCAAACAAAGCCATAGCTTTTTTATTTTTACAGATTACAGAGTCAGATGAGAGCTTGTTTTCTGCAGAACAAATAGTACTTCCCAGTGCTTTCTTTAAATATTATATGTTGTCTGCTGGGAAGCTGAAAAAAAAATTCCAAAGGTATGGAATTTAAAAAGAAGACAACTATGCCATTTTGTTACATGCTTAGTTTTTTCACAAATCAATATCTCTTGTCATGTAGAACAGCTTTGCCTATTATCTTGATTACCTATGTCTCGCAGTTTCTTTGCTCTCCTCCTCGGTTTAGCCCATCTGACAGTAGCTGTCTCCAATGACTGCGCTGCTTATCCTGCTAAGATTGTAGATTGTTTACACAAAGTATACAAATAAAGTTTCACGGAGGGGAGGGACTGCAGTTCCCTACTCACTCTCTCGGGAGAGAGGAGGGGGAGACATGATGGTTCTCTCAATGTGTAGCTAGCAGGAGAGCTGTGTCTGTGGAGACTGCGGACGCAGAAGTCTCTGCACAGAATAGTGAGGTAGAGTGGCTCTTCTGTTTCCTATCAGTCCCTCCATCCACTGTGTGTTATTCTGCAGAATGTTCTCTGTCTCTCTCTACACCTTCAGCTTATAACATGCTCAGTGCTCTTCCATGTGATGGAGGCTGCAAGACTAGTCACTATGTAGTCCTGTATGCTCACACTATGCAGAGCTCAGTGGATTTACCATATATACTTGTGTATAACCCGGGTATACGCTGAGGCCCCTACTTTTATCACAAAAAAAACCTGCATAAGCCTAGGGTGAGAAATGCAGCTGCTACAATTTAATAAGCTGCCCAACAGATCTTCAATCCTCATCAATAAAATGTCTAGCAGAGTCCGCTCATCAATGAAATCTCCAGCAGTCCCCCCTCTTAAATAAAATGTCTGGCAGATTCTGGCAGAGTTCGCCTCAGTAATAACATGTCCAGCAGAGCCTCCCTAAATAATTAATTGTCCAGCAGAGACCCCCTCAAAAATAATAAACTCAGTACTTAGTTCCGGCACTCACGGCAGCACCTCTTCTTCTCACGTATTCAAGCTTCTTCTTCACGTGACTCACAAAGTCTTCCTGGCTGTGCATGCAAAGGCACATCTTTATGTATATACATGCGCTATGACATCATGCGACAGTGACAACACTGCCTTATAGTGTGTGTGATTGGGCAGAGCACAAAGGCATGCCTATGCCCGCACTGCCAGAAAAATGCTGTGAACCACAAGAAGAAGCGGGAATAGAAGGTGTTGCAGGGAGCACCAGAGGTAAGTACTAAGGGATTTTTTGTATATATACTCGAGTATAAGCTGACTGGGGCATTTTCTCAGCATAGAATAGTGTGGAGAAATTTGGCTTGTTCTCGGGTATATATGGTACATGTAGAAATCTCTGCATCTCTGACTCGCTATATCAGGGGCTGGCACAGGGGACAGGTGGAAGTCCACCTCATTGGAATCATCGGCACCAAGCAGCTGTATACAAACTGGAGCACGGCACCAAAGTACAGGTTAATTTTTTATACAGTTTCCCTTCCCCCAGCCAACTCACAATTTTTGTACAATCTCGGACAACCCCTTTAATAAGAGAACACAAAGCATCATGGGAAATGTGGGTAGTCTAAATTTCACTCTTTGCTTCAGCAAAGACAGGAAGAGGTTACTCTCCACCCACTCAACTGTTGCTGAGGAAGACTTTTGACAAGTATCTGCAGAACAAAAAATTCCCTAACTTTAAAAAAAAAATGGTGAGCAGCACAAATCAACATGGTTCTGTTTGTTTTTATAAGAGAAACAATTTTAATCTTTATTAAATCAGAGTTATGATTAAATGGATTTCATTAGGGAGGTCTGATTGTCATGGTCCATTTTTCCCTTCAATTCAATACAAAGAGCTCTAAAATTCATGTTGAAATGTTTTGCCACCTTATAAAAATTTTAAAAAATTATTTTTGTTCAAGTTCTTTTTTGTAGAACCATCTGACATTTTCCTTAAAATTGTATTCGGGGAGAAAAAGCAGCAATCTAGACATTTGATGTTTTTCTTTTACTACATTCATTGTATGGTTATAATTTGATCTTAATTTGGGCTTTTTTTAATACTTTTTCCTATATTTAACAGACTATTTCTGTACCCAAGTCTGATTGCTCATGCAATGTACTAAAATGCTACTCTATTATAGCAGATTGTAAAGTTGCTGATACCCTATTATAGTTTGCCTCCAGCAGGGTATAATCGGGGCATGAATAACTGGCTTGGGAGCCTCTGACAAGCTTCCAACAGTTATTGCAACTGATAATGTCAGGAGCGGTGATGGGTGGCAAGACTGGGGCACCCAGGGCCGATTCTAGCATATTTGCTGCCTGAGACGAATATCAAAATGCTGCCCCCCCCCCCGCTTCCTGTTAAGTAAATCCTTAAACTTTACTAACAATTAACATCCCTATAGACAGCTCCTTGACACTGGGTGACTGACTACAGGATCTGAGAGACATTAGTGGCATCTAGTACCTTATAGATGACAATTAGAGATGAGCGAACATGCTCGTCCGAGCTTGATGCTCGGTCGAGCATTAGGGTACTCGAAACTGCTCGTTACTCGGACGAATACTTCGCCCGCTCGAGAAAATGGCAGCTCCCGCCGTTTTGCTTTTTGGCGGCCAGAAACAGAGCCAATCACAAGCCAGGAGACTCTGCACTCCACCCAGCATGACGTGGTACCCTTACACGTCGATAGCAGTGGTTGGCTGGCCAGATCAGGTGACCCTGGGATAGACTAGCCGCTGGCCGCGCTGCTCGGATCATTCTGTCTCTGGATGCCGCTAGGGAGAGAGCTGCTGCTGCTCAGGGAAAGCGTTAGGGTGTTCTATTAGCTTACTGTTAGGCAGGAGTGATTCTCAAAGAACCCAACAGCCCTTCTTAGGGCTACAATAACGTTCTACTTTTTTTATTTTAATTTGCATCTTTTACCATTTTGTGAGGAATTAGCAGGGGGACTTGCTACCGTTGTGTTTAGCTCTTAGTGGCACACATATCCATAGCAAAGACCGAAGTGGGAAAATTCAGTAGGGGTTGGATTTCTATTAGGCAATAACTCAGTGTCATCTCATCTGGCATAGTACTGTGCTTCCTTTGATACTTGGCTAGAAAATAGCCATAGGAGAATACAAACAGCTTCTTGAAGCCTACAGTAGCGTTCTATATATTTGATTTCTGGTTGATCTGCTGGTGACTGTAGTTTCTGCAGTGCATGTACTTGCCAATTCTGAGCAATTTGTAGTGGGACTTGCGACCGCTGTGTTCTGCGCTTAGTGGCGCACATATCCATAGCAAAGGCTGAAGTGGCAAAATTCAGTAGGGGTTGGATTTCTATTAGGCAATAACTCAGTGTCATCTCATCTGGCATAGTACTGTGCTTCCTTTGATACTTGGCTAGAAAATAGCCATAGGAGAATACAAACAGCTTCTTGAAGCCTACAGTAGCGTTCTATATATTTGATTTCTGGTTGATCTGCTGGTGACTGTAGTTTCTGCAGTGCATGTACTTGCCAATTCTGAGCAATTTGTAGTGGGACTTGCGACCGCTGTGTTCTGCGCTTAGTGGCGCACATATCCATAGCAAAGGCTGAAGTGGCAAAATTCAGTAGGGGTTGGATTTCTATTAGGCAATAACTCAGTGTCATCTCATCTGGCATAGTACTGTGCTTCCTTTGATACTTGGCTAGAAAATAGCCATAGGAGAATACAAACAGCTTCTTGAAGCCTACAGTAGCGTTCTATATATTTGATTTCTGGTTGATCTGCTGGTGACTGTAGTTTCTGCAGTGCATGTACTTGCCAATTCTGAGCAATTTGTAGTGAGACTTGCGACCGCTGTGTTCTGCGCTTAGTGGCGCACATATCCATAGCAAAGGCTGAAGTGGCAAAATTCAGTAGGGGTTGGATTTCTATTAGGCAATAACTCAGTGTCATCTCATCTGGCATAGTACTGTGCTTCCTTTGATACTTGGCTAGAAAATAGCCATAGGAGAATACAAACAGCTTCTTGAAGCCTACAGTAGCGTTCTATATATTTGATTTCTGGTTGATCTGCTGGTGACTGTAGTTTCTGCAGTGCATGTACTTGCCAATTCTGAGCAATTTGTAGTGGGACTTGCGACCGCTGTGTTCTGCGCTTAGTGGCGCACATATCCATAGCAAAGGCTGAAGTGGCAAAATTCAGTAGGGGTTGGATTTCTATTAGGCAATAACTCAGTGTCATCTCATCTGGCATAGTACTGTGCTTCCTTTGATACTTGGCTAGAAAATAGCCATAGGAGAATACAAACAGCTTCTTGAAGCCTACAGTAGCGTTCTATATATTTGATTTCTGGTTGATCTGCTGGTGACTGTAGTTTCTGCAGTGCATGTACTTGCCAATTCTGAGCAATTTGTAGTGGGACTTGCGACCGCTGTGTTCTGCGCTTAGTGGCGCACATATCCATAGCAAAGGCTGAAGTGGCAAAATTCAGTAGGGGTTGGATTTCTATTAGGCAATAACTCAGTGTCATCTCATCTGGCATAGTACTGTGCTTCCTTTGATACTTGGCTAGAAAATAGCCATAGGAGAATACAAACAGCTTCTTGAAGCCTACAGTAGCGTTCTATATATTTGATTTCTGGTTGATCTGCTGGTGACTGTAGTTTCTGCAGTGCATGTACTTGCCAATTCTGAGCAATTTGTAGTGGGACTTGCGACCGCTGTGTTCTGCGCTTAGTGGCGCACATATCCATAGCAAAGGCCGAAGTGGCAAAATTCAGTAGGGGTTGGATTTCTATTAGGCAATAACTCAGTGTCATCTCATCTGGCATAGTACTGTGCTTCCTTTGATACTTGGCTAGAAAATAGCCATAGGAGAATACAAACAGCTTCTTGAAGCCTACAGTAGCGTTCTATATATTTGATTTCTGGTTGATCTGCTGGTGACTGTAGTTTCTGCAGTGCATGTACTTGCCAATTCTGAGCAATTTGTAGTGGGACTTGCGACCGCTGTGTTCTGCGCTTAGTGGCGCACATATCCATAGCAAAGGCTGAAGTGGCAAAATTCAGTAGGGGTTGGATTTCTATTAGGCAATAACTCAGTGTCATCTCATCTGGCATAGTACTGTGCTTCCTTTGATACTTGGCTAGAAAATAGCCATAGGAGAATACAAACAGCTTCTTGAAGCCTACAGTAGCGTTCTATATATTTGATTTCTGGTTGATCTGCTGGTGACTGTAGTTTCTGCAGTGCATGTACTTGCCAATTCTGAGCAATTTGTAGTGGGACTTGCGACCGCTGTGTTCTGCGCTTAGTGGCGCACATATCCATAGCAAAGGCCGAAGTGGCAAAATTCAGTAGGGGTTGGATTTCTATTAGGCAATAACTCAGTGTCATCTCATCTGGCATAGTACTGTGCTTCCTTTGATACTTGGCTAGAAAATAGCCATAGGAGAATACAAACAGCTTCTTGAAGCCTACAGTAGCGTTCTATATATTTGATTTCTGGTTGATCTGCTGGTGACTGTAGTTTCTGCAGTGCATGTACTTGCCAATTCTGAGCAATTTGTAGTGGGACTTGCGACCGCTGTGTTCTGCGCTTAGTGGCGCACATATCCATAGCAAAGGCTGAAGTGGCAAAATTCAGTAGGGGTTGGATTTCTATTAGGCAATAACTCAGTGTCATCTCATCTGGCATAGTACTGTGCTTCCTTTGATACTTGGCTAGAAAATAGCCATAGGAGAATACAAACAGCTTCTTGAAGCCTACAGTAGCGTTCTATATATTTGATTTCTGGTTGATCTGCTGGTGACTGTAGTTTCTGCAGTGCATGTACTTGCCAATTCTGAGCAATTTGTAGTGGGACTTGCGACCGCTGTGTTCTGCGCTTAGTGGCGCACATATCCATAGCAAAGGCTGAAGTGGCAAAATTCAGTAGGGGTTGGATTTCTATTAGGCAATAACTCAGTGTCATCTCATCTGGCATAGTACTGTGCTTCCTTTGATACTTGGCTAGAAAATAGCCATAGGAGAATACAAACAGCTTCTTGAAGCCTACAGTAGCGTTCTATATATTTGATTTCTGGTTGATCTGCTGGTGACTGTAGTTTCTGCAGTGCATGTACTTGCCAATTCTGAGCAATTTGTAGTGGGACTTGCGACCGCTGTGTTCTGCGCTTAGTGGCGCACATATCCATAGCAAAGGCCGAAGTGGCAAAATTCAGTAGGGGTTGGATTTCTATTAGGCAATAACTCAGTGTCATCTCATCTGGCATAGTACTGTGCTTCCTTTGATACTTGGCTAGAAAATAGCCATAGGAGAATACAAACAGCTTCTTGAAGCCTACAGTAGCGTTCTATATATTTGATTTCTGGTTGATCTGCTGGTGACTGTAGTTTCTGCAGTGCATGTACTTGCCAATTCTGAGCAATTTGTAGTGGGACTTGCGACCGCTGTGTTCTGCGCTTAGTGGCGCACATATCCATAGCAAAGGCTGAAGTGGCAAAATTCAGTAGGGGTTGGATTTCTATTAGGCAATAACTCAGTGTCATCTCATCTGGCATAGTACTGTGCTTCCTTTGATACTTGGCTAGAAAATAGCCATAGGAGAATACAAACAGCTTCTTGAAGCCTACAGTAGCGTTCTATATATTTGATTTCTGGTTGATCTGCTGGTGACTGTAGTTTCTGCAGTGCATGTACTTGCCAATTCTGAGCAATTTGTAGTGGGACTTGCGACCGCTGTGTTCTGCGCTTAGTGGCGCACATATCCATAGCAAAGGCCGAAGTGGCAAAATTCAGTAGGGGTTGGATTTCTATTAGGCAATAACTCAGTGTCATCTCATCTGGCATAGTACTGTGCTTCCTTTGATACTTGGCTAGAAAATAGCCATAGGAGAATACAAACAGCTTCTTGAAGCCTACAGTAGCGTTCTATATATTTGATTTCTGGTTGATCTGCTGGTGACTGTAGTTTCTGCAGTGCATGTACTTGCCAATTCTGAGCAATTTGTAGTGGGACTTGCGACCGCTGTGTTCTGCGCTTAGTGGCGCACATATCCATAGCAAAGGCTGAAGTGGCAAAATTCAGTAGGGGTTGGATTTCTATTAGGCAATAACTCAGTGTCATCTCATCTGGCATAGTACTGTGCTTCCTTTGATACTTGGCTAGAAAATAGCCATAGCAATAGGATAGCATTGTTTGGTTTTAAAAACTCAAAAAAAAACAAAAAACACAAAAAAAAAAAAAAAAACACAAAAAAAAACAAAAAAAAGTAAAAAAAAAAATAAAGTTATAACTCTCATTTTAAAAATGTTTAACCCGAGGGCTAGGGGTAGACGACGAGGGCGGGGACGTGGGCGTCCAACTACTGCAGGGGTCAGAGGCCGTGGTCCTGGGCGGGGTGAGACACCACCTGCTGATGAGGGAGCAGGGGAACGCCGCAGAGCTACACTCCCTAGGTTCATGTCTGAAGTTACTGGGACTCGTGGTAGAGCACTGTTGAGGCCAGAACAGTGCGAACAGGTGATGTCGTGGATTGCTGACAATGCTTCGAGCAATTTGTCCACCACCAGTCAGTCTTCCACGCAGTCCACCCATGTCACCGAAATCGCCACTCCTCCAGCTCCTGCACCTCAGCCTCCTCCCCCCCAGTCTGCCCCCTCCCAGGAAAATTTGGCATTTGAACCGGCATACTCTGAGGAACTGTTTTCTGGACCCTTCCCACAGTCACAAACCACTTGTCCGGTTGCTGCTGAGCAATTTTCCGATGCCCAGGTTTTCCACCAGTCACAGTCTGTGGGTGATGATGACCTTCTTGACGTAGTGGAAGTGTGTAAAGAGGTGTCCGACGATGAGGAGACACGGTTGTCAGACAGTGGGGAAGTTGTTGTCAGGGCAGGAAGTCCGAGGGGGGAGCAGACTGAGGGATCGGAGGATGATGAGGTGACAGACCCAAGCTGGGTTGAGAGGCCGGGTGAACACAGTGCTTCTGAGACGGAGGAGAGTCCTCGACCTGAACAGGTTGGAAGAGGCAGTGGTGGGGCCAGACGGAGAGGCAGGGCCAGAGCTGGTGCATCAGCGCCACTGTCAACTAGTGAAGCTCCCGTGGTGAGGGCTCTTGCGGCGAGGGCTAGATCTTCAGAAGTGTGGAGGTTCTTTAAGGAAACACCGGATGACCGACGGACTGTGGTGTGCAACATTTGCCAAACCAGGCTCAGCAGGGGTTCCACCACTACTAGCTTAACTACCACCAGTATGCGCAGGCATATGAATGCTAAGCACCCCACTCAGTGGCAACAAGCCCGTTCACCTCCGGCCGTGCACACCACTGCTCCTTCCCCTGTGTCAGCTGCTAGTCAGCCCCCTGCCCAGGACCCTGCCACAAAAACCCCATCGTCGCCTCCACGATCCTCCACAGCATCCACCAGCGTTCAGCTCTCCATACCCCAGACGCTGGAGCGGAAACGCAAATATAGTGCAACCCACCCGCACGCCCAAGCCCTTAATGTGCACATCTCCAGATTGCTTAGCCTGGAGATGCTGCCCTATAGGCTAGTAGAGACCGAGGCCTTTCGCAACCTCATGGCGGCGGCCGCCCCTCGGTATTCGGTCCCCAGCCGCCACTACTTTTCCCGATGTGCCGTCCCAGCCCTGCACCAGCACGTGTCAGACAACATCATCCGTGCCCTGACCAACGCCGTTTCTGACAAGGTCCACCTGACCACGGACACGTGGACGAGTGCTGCCGGGCAGGGCCACTATATATCGCTGACGGCACATTGGGTTAACTTGGTGGAGGCTGGGACCGAGTCTGACCCTGGGGCTGCTCATATACTGCCGACGCCGAGGATTGCGGGGCCTACCTCGGTCCAGGTGTTTCAGGCCTACTATGCCTCCTCCTCCTCCCACCCCTCCTCCACCTCCTCCTCCGAACTACCATCCGTGGGCACGGCGCCATCAGTCGGTAGCTCTAGGCACAGCAGCAGTGCCGTCGCTAAGCGACAGCAGGCGGTGCTCAAACTGCTGAGCCTAGGCGACAAAAGGCACACCGCCCAAGAGCTATTACAGGGCATCACGGCGCAGACTGATCTGTGGCTGGCACCGCTGAACCTCAAGCCGGGAATGGTTGTGTGTGACAACGGCCGTAACCTGGTGGCGGCTCTGCAACTCGGCAGACTGACACATGTGCCATGCCTGGCCCATGTGTTAAATCTGATAGTGCAGCGTTTCCTCAAGACATACCCCAATCTGTCTGATTTGCTCACGAAGGTGCGCCGCATCTGTGCGCATTTCAGGAAGTCCAGCCCAGATGCTGCCACTCTCAGGGCAGCGCAGCGCCGCCTCCAACTGCCCGCTCACCGACTGTTGTGCGACGTGCCCACGAGGTGGAATTCAACACTGACCATGTTATCCAGAGTTTACCAGCAGCGCAGAGCGATTGTAGACTGCCAGATGTCAACTTCCACCAGAACTGGTAGTCAGGTCAGTCAGCTTCCTCAAGTCTACAATGAGGAGTGGACGTGGATGTCTGATATCTGTCAGGTGCTGAGTAACTTTGAGGAGTCAACACAGATGGTCAGTGGCGATGCCGCCATCATCAGCCTCACCATCCCGCTGCTTGGCCTGTTGAAAAACTCTCTGGTCAGCATGAAGTCGGAAGCTTTGCGCTCGTCACAAGAGACGGGGGAAGAATATTCCCTTGTTGATAGCCAAAGCACCCTGAGGTCTGTTTCTCAGCGCATATCGGAGGAGGTGGAGGTGGAGGAGGATGAGGAGGAAGAGGAGGAGAATGTTGGCGAGACACGAGAGGGGACCATTGTTGAGTCCTTCACTGTTCAGCGTGTATGGGCAGAAGAAGAGGAGTTGGAGGAGTTGGAGGAGGAGGAAATGGACAGTCAGGCCAGTGAGGGGAGTGAATTCTTACGCGTTGGTACTCTGGCGCATATGGCAGATTTCATGCTAGGCTGCCTATCCCGTGACCCTCGCGTTCAAAGAATTTATTCCAGCACCGATTACTGGGTGTTCACTCTCCTGGACCCACGGTACAAGCAAAATCTTCCCACTCTCATCCCTGGAGAGGAAAGGAGTGTGAGAATGCATGAATACCAGCAGGCCCTGGTGCACAAGCTGAAACAGTATTTCCCTTCTGACAGCGCTAGCGGCAGAGTGCGTAGTTCTGCGGGACAAGTAGCGAGGGAGAGTAGGCGAGCAGGCAGCTTGTCCAGCACTGGCAAGGGTACGCTTTACAAGGCTTTTGCCAGCTTTATGTCACCCCAGCAAGACACTGTCACCTGTCCCCAGTCTCGGCAGAGTAGGGCTGATCTTTACAGAAAGATGGTGAGGGAGTACGTAGCTGACCATACCATCGTCCTAAATGATCACACAGCTCCCTACAACTACTGGGTTTCAAAGCTGGACATGTGGCACGAACTGGCGCTGTACGCCTTGGAGGTTCTTGCCTGCCCTGCCGCTAGCGTCTTGTCCGAGCGGGTTTTCAGTGCAGCTGGTGGCATCATCACCGATAAGCGTACACGCCTGTCGACTGACAGCGCTGACAGGCTGACGCTTATTAAAATGAATAAAGGCTGGATTTCTCAGAATTTCCAATCTCCACCAGGTGAAGGAAGCTCAACCTGAATAATTGATCCACTCCTCCTCCTCCTCCTCATTTTCCTCCTTCTCCTCCTCTTTGTACAGTAAAGCAGAGGAAAATGGCTATTTTTTGACAGGGCCCACTGGCTCTTGCTATAGTACTTCATGCATTTAATTTTTCTGGAGGGCCACCTACCCGGTCCTCTGTTTGAAACAATTTTTGTGAGTGCCACATACAGGCACTCAATCTATTCCATTTTTCTGGAGGGCCACCTACCCGGTCCTCTGTTTTAAAAAATTTTTGGGACTGCCACATACAGGCACTCAATCTATTCCATTTTACTGCAGGGCCACCTACCTGCTCCTCTGGTTTGAACAATTTTTGGGACTGCCACATACAGGCACTCAATCTATTCCATTTTACTGGAGGGCCACCTACCTGCTCCTCTGGTTTGAAACATTTTTGGGACTGCCACATACAGGCACTCAATCTATTCCATTTTACTGCAGGGCCACCTACCTGCTCCTCTGGTTTGAAACATTTTTGGGACTGCCACATACAGGCACTCAATCTATTCCATTTTACTGGAGGGCCACCTACCTGCTCCTCTGGTTTGAAACATTTTTGGGACTGCCACATACAGGCACTCAATCTATTCCATTTTACTGCAGGGCCACCTACCTGCTCCTCTGGTTTGAACAATTTTTGGGACTGCCACATACAGGCACTCAATCTATTCCATTTTACTGCAGGGCCACCTACCTGCTCCTCTGGTTTGAACAATTTTTGGGACTGCCACATACAGGCACTCAATCTATTCCATTTTACTGCAGGGCCACCTACCTGCTCCTCTGGTTTGAAAAATGTTTGGGACTGCCACATACAGGCACTATCCAAATTAAATTGTCTCCATAGCAGCCTCCACACGTTGTCTCCATTGCTACCTCCAAAAGTCGTCCATATAGCTGCCTCCATACATCGTCCCTTTATCAAACGAGGTGTGTCAGGCAGAAATTTGGGTTGTTTTCATGGATTCCACATCAAAGTTGTTAACTTTGTCGCCACCCTGCTGTGTAATCCCCAAAATATACTGGCAAACTTTTACCATTTAGGGATATTATTTCAGCGCTTCTTGCGCATCTGTTTACATTCCCCTCACCCGGCATATCCTAAACTTATAAGAACGCTACTACACTTGATCTTATACAAAAGGTTCTTAGAAGTGCTGTTTGGGGAGTAGCCTAGAGACAGGGGCTTGGATTGGCGAAAGCTCGCCTGGCAGCGGAACGCCAGCTCCATGCGCATCATGCGCTTCTTGCGCATCTGTTTACATTCCCCTCACCCGCCATATCCCAAACTTATGAGAACGCTACTACACTTAACTTGGTGCAGGCTGGGACCGAGTCTGACCCTGGGGCTGGTCATATACTGCCGACGCAGAGAATTGCGGGGCCTACCTCGGTCCAGGTCTCAAAGGCCTACTATACCTCCTCCCACCCCTCCTCCACCTCCTCCTCCTCCGAATTACCATCCGTGGGCATGGCGCCATCAGTCGGTAGCTCTAGGCACAGCAGCAGTGCCGTTGCTAAGCGACAGCAGGCGGTGCTGAAACTGCTGAGCCTAGGCGATAAAAGGCACACCGCCCAAGAGCTATTACAGGGCATTCCACATCAAAGTTGTTAACTTTGTCGCCACCCTGCTGTGTAATCCCCAAAATATACTTGCAAACTTTTACCATTTAGGGATATTATTTCAGCGCTTCTTGCGCATCTGTTTACATTCCCCTCACCCGGCATATCCTAAACTTATAAGAACGCTACTACACTTGATCTTATACAAAAGGTTCTTAGAAGTGCTGTTTGGGGAGTAGCCTAGAGACAGGGGCTTGAATTGGCGAAAGCTCGCCTGGCAGCGGAGCGCCAGCTCCATGCGCATCATGCGCTTCTTGCGCATCTGTTTACATTCCCCTCACCCGGCATATCCTAAACTTATAAGAACGCTACTACACTTGATCTTATACAAAAGGTTCTTAGAAGTGCTGTTTGGGGAGTAGCCTAGAGACAGGGGCTTGAATTGGCGAAAGCTCGCCTGGCAGCGGAGCGCCAGCTCCATGCGCATCATGCGCTTCTTGCGCATCTGTTTACATTCCCCTCACCCGGCATATCCTAAACTTATAAGAACGCTACTACACTTGATCTTATACAAAAGGTTCTTAGAAGTGCTGTTTGGGGAGTAGCCTAGAGACAGGGGCTTGAATTGGCGAAAGCTCGCCTGGCAGCGGAGCGCCAGCTCCATGCGCATCATGCGCTTCTTGCGCATCTGTTTACATTCCCCTCACCCGGCATATCCTAAACTTATAAGAACGCTACTACACTTGATCTTATACAAAAGGTTCTTAGAAGTGCTGTTTGGGGAGTAGCCTAGAGACAGGGGCTTGAATTGGCGAAAGCTCGCCTGGCAGCGGAGCGCCAGCTCCATGCGCATCATGCGCTTCTTGCGCATCTGTTTACATTCCCCTCACCCGGCATATCCTAAACTTATAAGAACGCTACTACACTTAACTTGGTGCAGGCTGGGACCGAGTCTGACCCTGGGGCTGGTCATATACTGCCGACGCAGAGAATTGCGGGGCCTACCTCGGTCCAGGTCTCAAAGGCCTACTATACCTCCTCCCACCCCTCCTCCACCTCCTCCTCCTCCGAATTACCATCCGTGGGCATGGCGCCATCAGTCGGTAGCTCTAGGCACAGCAGCAGTGCCGTCGCTAAGCGACAGCAGGCGGTGCTGAAACTGCTGAGCCTAGGCGATAAAAGGCACACCGCCCAAGAGCTATTACAGGGCATTCCACATCAAAGTTGTTAACTTTGTCGCCACCCTGCTGTGTAATCCCCAAAATATACTTGCAAACTTTTACCATTTAGGGATATTATTTCAGCGCTTCTTGCGCATCTGTTTACATTCCCCTCACCCGGCATATCCTAAACTTATAAGAACGCTACTACACTTGATCTTATACAAAAGGTTCTTAGAAGTGCTGTTTGGGGAGTAGCCTAGAGACAGGGGCTTGGATTGGCGAAAGCTCGCCTGGCAGCGGAGCGCCAGCTCCATGCCAAGATCCAACTAACATAGTTTTAACTGCAGCACCTTTAATCTACTACTAGTTCACTGCCTCCATACATGGTCCCCTTATCAAACGAGCTGTGTCAGGCAGAATTTTGGGTTGTTTTCATGGCTTCCATGTTAACTTTGTCGCCACCCTGCTGTGTAATCCACAAAATATACTGGCAAACTTTTATCATGTACCGATATTATTTGAGCGCTTCTTGCTCACCTCCTTTGGTTCCTCTCTGCTACCCATTGGTTTGAAGCCTGAGTCCATTTAGGGTATGTTGCCATGCCTGCCGCTGCTGCCGCTGCCTCTGCATGCCGTCCCCTATAGTGTCAGGGTCAATTATTGGATGTTTTAGATGCTATCTAGCTTCATTCTGTCACTCTGTCATGGCCATGCTGTTGCCCATAATTTTGGCATAATGGTGCGATTATGCAGCCTCAGAGGCATCCATGCATGCTGCCCCTGCTGTTTCCTGTCCATTTCCGTGGTGTTTCCATCCTTTTCTGAGGTTCCCAGGTGTTTGGCCAAGCTTCCCTGTGCAGAGCCTTGGTCCCCTTGAAAAATGCTCGAGTCTCCCATTGACTTCAATGGGGTTCGTTATTCGAGACGAGCACTCGAGCATCGGGAAAAGTTCGTCTCGAATAACGAGTACCCGAGCATTTTAGTGTTCGCTCATCTCTAATGACAATCTCTTCCATCAGTAGAACTTTATTCCGGGTTCTCCAATCCATAACGCATAACGGCTGAATTCACGGCCAGATATCTTCAGCTCCGTGCAGCATCTCCACCCGGCATCCCTAAAAATACCACAGTCACTTACAGTATAAAGTCTCCTGGATAACAACACTGCGCTCCTAAATAATATATACCCCTCACAACACAACTGACCACACTCTCCCCACATACAAAACATCCCTTCATTATATAGGGATAAAATCTTGCCCCACATATACAGTCCCCTCCCAGCTTAGTAATATACTGTATCCCATATACAGCCCCTGCAGCTAAGTAATATACTGTACCCCATATACAGCCCCCCAGCTTAGTAATATACTGTACCCCATATACATCCCCCCAGCTTAGTGATATAGTGATATATAATATATACAGCACCCACCAGTATAAAATGATTCTGGCCCCATATTATATATATATACAGCATCCCCCCCCAGTATAAAATAATTATAGACCCAAATAATATCTATAGTATCCCCCCAGTATAAAACAATCATAGCCCCAAATAATATATATAGCATCCTCCCCCAGTATAAAATAATTATAGCCCCAAATCCCCAAATAAAATATACAGAACCCCCCCCCCCTAGTATAAAATAATTATGGCCCCATATAATATATACAGCACTCCCCTAGTATAAAATAATTATAGCCCCAAATAATATCTATAGCATTCCCCCAGTATAAAACAATCATAGCCCCAAATAATATATATATAGCATCCCCCCCCCAGTATAAAATAATTATAGCCCCAAATAAAATATATAGCAGCCAGAAAGGCGCTGCGTCACTCCGCATATAAATCGCGCCTGTTTCTTAAAGAGACAGGCGCGATTTATTTAGCTGGTGGGCGATTCGAGCGTTAATGGACGCCCGAATCGCCCACTTTAGAGCAGCAAATTTCGCCGCCCTTTACAGGGACCCGCATTCTGCCGCCTGAAGCGAGATTTTCATCTCGCCTCATGGCAGATGCGGCCCTGGGGGCACCCATGTGTGGTTTCAATTGTCGGTGTCTTCTGCATAATACTGTTTGCAGTCCTTAGTCTTTTAAAGTCTGGCAAGAAACTTCCTCACCTTATGCAACAGGGTAGAGGCAAAAAATCGTACATATAGGCGCTGACAAATAGAGAAAGGCATGAATGTATTCATTTATTGAACAAAAGATTATGGGGCTCATTTACTTAGGGTCCGCAGTCCACACTATTGTCAAAATACCCAACCATTTCCATGTTGCGCCGCATTTAGAAAGAGTTTTTGGTGCACACGATCGGATTTTGGCAATTTGGCGACACAAGTCAGGGGGCGCGCCGTTGGACGATCCAGATGGGATTTAACACAGCAATTTGTGTCATAAGACACACACTTACAAGCACCGGGAAGAAGAAGGTGAACTCCGGCAGACCTCAGCTGGGAAGCGACATATGCAGGATCTCGGGCGCACGAGCTACATGAATCGCGCTGGACTTCATCTTCGTCGGACCGTCTGGATCTGGGATCGCGACAGGACCAGGTAAGTAAGTTTGCCAGTATGCGTTTCTTTGCTCAAGAAATAAATAAGTTCATGCATTTCTCTACTCGTTGGCGCATATCTGTCCGATTTTCTGCCTCTACCCTGTTGTACACATACTGGACAAAGCGTTCTGGGATTTAGGACTCTGTTCTGCCTTTATAATAACATTACTACAGGCTGTTTTTTAACCTAAAAAAGGTAACTCCCCACCCTCTGGGTATCAGACACCAGCGGACTATTATAGTACTGATTTACTACTCTATGGGAGCGCGATCTTCACTTTTTTGTAGTATCAACCTTATGCAGGGCAACTTCATGAAAGTGATTATGTCTAAACCGTAGGCTATTATTATAAGTCTCCACTGGCTAAAGGGATCATTTCTAATAGTTTCATTATACCAGGTGATTGTTATTCATGCAATTCTCTTTAAAGCTGTTCCATGGTGGAGCTTTAGATAATCTCATATACAACCTGCATAATTTGCTTTGCCAACAAGTGCATTTCCATCTTCCAACAGGGTAAATATATCACATCCATAATACAAGATATTACCGCCGAATGCCACAAAGATGCTGGTTTACAAATCTGCCTGACAATGCTTTTAATATGTTGCATTTGGCATCTGTGAATGATTTAGCATCAGTAAGTGACTTGTGCGGTAATTAACAACAGTATCGCTTTACTGTAAATCCCATATGGAAGCAAGGTCATTAATAATAGCATCAGCGAATGAAAAGAATGGGAGCTTTTGTTTCACAGCTGTTATCAACGTGTTCCCATTCAAGAGCCTCTTCTATTGTGCAGCTAAAGTAAAACAAATACAGTGACACGGAATAGCAAGTGGTAAGTGCATGGAAAGCTC
Source organism: Engystomops pustulosus (assembly GCF_040894005.1). Classification (NCBI taxonomy): domain Eukaryota; kingdom Metazoa; phylum Chordata; class Amphibia; order Anura; family Leptodactylidae; genus Engystomops; species Engystomops pustulosus. Next base: position 86,292,839 of record NC_092418.1, read on the forward strand.
TTCACCATTCTGGAAACGGCTCTAAAAGCTCTGGGGAATATTTCCATTCTCGTAACCAAACAATAGTTGAAAATACAATAAAAAGTGTAATGTACGACCAGTTTTAGATTGGATACTATGTATTTTCCAGTGAAATGCAGCCAATTTTATAGTTTGCAGGTGTCATTGAGTCAAAGGGGTTGATAACACAGACATTCAAGGAAATCTACCCTCAAAATCCATCATGATAAACCAGGGACACTTACTCATAGACCCAGGCACCGTGACTGTGGTAATCTTCTTATATTTGTTATCCATGGCCTCCTTCCTTGTGAAATCAACTTTTATAATTATGCTAATGAGTCTGAAGGGCTCCGGTGGGTGTTTCCAGAGTCCCTCAGTGCTGTATCTTTACAGGTTGTTACAGTGAGCAGAGCAGGTCTACCCTCTCCCTGCACTTCCTGCTGCTGCTACATAGGGAGAAGGGAGAGCAAGGGAAAGTGTCCCTGTTTCATTTTGATTCCTTTATCACCACAGGCCGTTAAATTGCATCATAATGATCCAGATTTTTCCCCACAGCTTATTCGCTATACTCTTTTGGGAAAACCAGATCTTTTGGGTTTGATTACACAAGGAAAGCTCCAAACTATCCATCACTCTGAAGGCAGAAAAAGGAAGCAAGAGAGTAAGCAAAAGAGGACACATTTCGGATAAAATACAAGCTAAAATAAGAACACACAAAATATGTAATAAGAGGGGTTACAAGAGCACCCCAAACAGGTACTGAGACTGGTACTGGTCAGAGGGAGACAGGAACAGGTTAAAACCAAAAATGTACCATGGTTCAAGTATCCAGTAATAGGTTAAATCAGGACAGTATAAACAGGTACTGAGACAGATCATGGAGATCCAGTCACGTTCAAAGCAGACAAATTCATTATTAGGCAACAAAACAGATAACTAGAAACACCATGGCGTGAAGAAGGAACCTTTTCTCAGGCAGTTTCCTCTGGGAGAAGATACTTTAAAGCACCAAGTCCCAGGAAAATTGAAATTGTAGTAGACAGGTAAGAAGAGCTAGGTGGCATTAGAGGCTCTTATCTCAGCGCAGCGGAATTGAACAACTGGTATTGGGCAAGAGATCATTTTAACAAACTGAAGTGTCCAAACTAGACTACATCTTCAAGCCTAGGCTATGAGATCACAGCATCACACAAGTACATCATGGCTAATGTGGTGAGTGAAGGTGGTCATCATTGACCCAAAATGGGCTGTGACTATGACCTGACAGCATGCAGAAATACAACTCCACTGTATTTCAGTGTAACCACATTTACAAATGCAGTATCAGGATCACTTGGGAGCATGACATGTGCGGTCTTAAAGTAAACCTACCATTTGATTTGATGCATTATAAAGCAAACATACCTTGATACTGCTGTAGCTACACTGCTACATGCAGGATCATATCTTGGTTAATCCCTGTGCTGAGTGGTTTTGCTGATAAAACAGATATAACATTATGATAATGAAGCTGTCTCGCTTCTATGGCTCCTTCAGCGCTTGGTTCAGCGCTTCTCCTAGCATGTGAGTTTTTCTCTGCAGGAGAGGATGATGTAACCACTGTTCTCCCTGCCAGACAGAATAATCAATTGCTGCACCATCCCCCAGCTGCTGTGTATGAGTGATCCAGCTGAGGTTGATTAGTCGTGTCTTGACTAACCTCCATTTGTAAATCCAAGCTCACGTGTGTAATGTGTTTATGTCAGCCAGTCTGACACAGCTTTCCCAAGGTCCTGAATGTTATAATTGTTTTTCAGCAAAACCACTGAGCTCAGGGATTAACTAAGATATGATCCTGCATCAGTTTAACTACAGCATTCTCAAGGTATGTTTGCTTCATAATGCATCAATTCAAATGGTAACCCCTTAGACTAGGGTAAAACAATGAGACAAATGTATAGGCCCACTGGGGGCCACATATCAAGTAACAATCATTAAGAGGTTCAATTCCGCATCCCGAAATTAAAATCTATGACAGTCCAGGGATGTTACCAATGCGTATTCAATTCAGCTGCACCAATTTTTTAAAAAAGTTACATATGGTGAAAGAGAGCTGGAAAGTCACAATATAAATTATTGGTTCAAACTCAGAAGTGGCAAAAGCTATGTGAAATGATGTTCTCTTAGACTTTCAAACTCTCATCCCAGCTGTGTACATAAGAACAGTGGGTGATGTAAATTCTTTTGTCCATGTGGCTTCTTTCACCAGTCCTAGACTGCCACAGGTTTCAGCTATTACCTGCATCAGTTTTCTGGGCAAGATTATAATAATTTGACAAGCCAAATTGTCCCTGCCCTGGCTAGCTTTGTTCCTTGTCCAGTCATGCCAACTACTTTCAAAAGTCTGGCATAAATAGATTTGGCCATGATGGTTAATGCTGTCTATTGTTATTAGATAATATTGGAGTTGAAAAGTTTAGTAAAAAGAGAGTGGGCAACTTTTCACAACTTTAGTGTCTGCACATCAGTGCTGACCGAAGTTATCTCCTGATGTAAGTGCAGGGCTCCTTGAGATCACTTGAGCCATTTGCCTCAGGAAGCAACAACTGTAACAAGATCTGCCACTTAAAATAATGTCTCTTCACACCCAACATGGGTGTGAAACACTTTATGGAGATCCCACTTACTACAAAAAAACCTGATATATTACTATTGGATGGAGCAGAGAGGGTGTTGTTATATAGTTTGTCTTGGGTAGCTGATAGTTTAGGATCACCCCTGTGTAAGTGTATATGTCATGCTATGTATACTGTAGGTGTGTAAATGTCTTTGTATCTGTGTATGTGTGAATGTATTCAATGTATGTACTGTATCACACTGTGTATATATGGATATATATGTATGTGTGTGTTTATATGGGTCTATATGTGCCCACTGTTTGTGTTGTGCATATATTTGCAACTATTATGAAACCATAGCAAAAACACTATGCAAAATCCTGCAAACACACCTTACTAATTAGCAGAAGATTCTGATTAATATACCTAAAACTCAATACCATGACATAGCTTATGTACAAACAAATACTTTAATTTCTATTGTGCTATTTTTGTATGGATATGGTCATAGATGAACCCACATTTTACTTGTTTTTATTATCATGGATATAGTGAACACATATATCTAGATCATACTTTATCATAATTATCCCGTCTGCCTGTTTTTAGCCCAGTGCCAAACTATGCATTCCATAGGCCAGAAATAGAGATGCCTGAGCCACGCTTCAAATAGCCTGTCATAATAACGACTCCCATTAGTCTAGATAACATGCAAATGAGGCAAGAAGTCAGGTAAGTTTAACCCATTTCCCGTTTTCCTCTTACTTCTTTTGAGATGAAAATACTTAAATGCAGATTTTATTTACGTGCAATTCCCCTAGACTAGACAGGGTAGAATATATGTGCAAAGCCTAAAGGAAAGAAGCGAGTGAATTATTGGTATTTTTATTGCTTGTTATTTATAGGGAGTCTGCCGCCCCCTCCAGTATTATAATCTGCTGAAATATATGTTGTAGAGGAATGCAATGTGATTTCAAAAATAGCTTTATTAGTTCTGTCCATTGTGCCGTTTCGGAGGAATGCCCACTTTAATCTGTATGCTAATGAGGCATTTGTGGCACCTAGGGTTTTGGTGTTACCACCAGGATCACTGCTATTCCTGCCTGGACCATTACCCTCTCCATCAGACAAGTAGCACATTTGTCTTGTAAGAAACATAGGATGATGATGGTAGAAGAGCAAAGTAATTTAGGTCAGAATAGCAAAGCTCCAGGGGCTGAAGACATGCCTCGGGCGACCAACTGCCTCATGGGCAGCACGGTGGCTGCACTACAGCTTGCAGCACTGGGGTCCTGGGTCCAATCAAGGTCAACATCTGCAAAAAGTTTGTATGTTCACTCTTTGTTTTTATGATGATCTGTGTTATACTGGTTCTGGTTATCTCATGAACCAGATGTGATTCATGGTTACCGGTAACTGCGTAGTTCCTGTATTTATGTATTTATGTGCAAAAATGAGATAAGATGAATATGTACTGTCTGAGGAAGGTCCAATTTCCAGACTGAAATGCGTCGCAACTAGAGATGAGCGAACATGCTCGTCCGAGCTTGATGCTCGGTCGAGCATTAGGGTACTCGAAACTGCTCGTTGCTCGGACGAATACTTCGCCCGCTCGAGAAAATGGCAGCTCCCGCCGTTTTGCTTTTTGGCGGCCAGAAACAGAGCCAATCACAAGCCAGGAGACTCTGCACTCCACCCAGCATGACGTGGTACCCTTACACGTCGATAGCAGTGGTTGGCTGGCCAGATCAGGTGACCCTGGGATAGACTAGCCGCTGCCCGCGCTGCTCGGATCATTCTGTGTCTGGATGCCGCTAGGGAGAGAGCTGCTGCTGGTCAGGGAAAGCGTTAGGGTGTTCTATTAGCTTACTGTTAGGCAGGAGTGATTCTCAAAGAACCCAACAGCCCTTCTTAGGGCTACAATAACGTTCTACTTTTTTTATTTTAATTTGCATCTAGTACCATTTTGTGAGGAATTAGCAGGGGGACTTGCTACCGTTGTGTTTAGCTCTTAGTGGCACACATATCCATAGCAAAGACCGAAGTGGGAAAATTTAGTAGGGGTTGGATTTCAATTAGGCACTAACTCAGTGTCATCTCATCTGGCATAGTAGTGTGCTTTGATACTTGGCTAGAAAATAGCCATAGGAGAATACAAAGAGCTTACTTACGCATACAGTAGCGTTCTATATATTTGATTTCTGGTTGATCTGCTGGTGGCTGTACTTTCTGCAGTGCATGTACTAGCCAATTCTGAGCAATTTGTAGTGAGACTTGCGACCGCTGTGTTCTGCGCTTAGTGACGCACATATCCATAGCAAAGACCGAAGTGGGAAAATTTAGTAGGGGTTGGATTTCAATTAGGCACTAACTCAGTGTCATCTCATCTGGCATAGTAGTGTGCTTTGATACTTGGCTAGAAAATAGCCATAGGAGAATACAAAGAGCTTACTTACGCATACAGTAGCGTTCTATATATTTGATTTCTGGTTGATCTGCTGGTGGCTGTACTTTCTGCAGTGCATGTACTAGCCAATTCTGAGCAATTTGTAGTGAGACTTGCGACCGCTGTGTTCTGCGCTTAGTGACGCACATATCCATAGCAAAGACCGAAGTGGGAAAATTTAGTAGGGGTTGGATTTCAATTAGGCACTAACTCAGTGTCATCTCATCTGGCATAGTAGTGTGCTTTGATACTTGGCTAGAAAATAGCCATAGGAGAATACAAAGAGCTTACTTACGCATACAGTAGCGTTCTATATATTTGATTTCTGGTTGATCTGCTGGTGGCTGTACTTTCTGCAGTGCATGTACTAGCCAATTCTGAGCAATTTGTAGTGAGACTTGCGACCGCTGTGTTCTGCGCTTAGTGACGCACATATCCATAGCAAAGACCGAAGTGGGAAAATTTAGTAGGGGTTGGATTTCAATTAGGCACTAACTCAGTGTCATCTCATCTGGCATAGTAGTGTGCTTTGATACTTGGCTAGAAAATAGCCATAGGAGAATACAAAGAGCTTACTTACGCATACAGTAGCGTTCTATATATTTGATTTCTGGTTGATCTGCTGGTGGCTGTACTTTCTGCAGTGCATGTACTAGCCAATTCTGAGCAATTTGTAGTGAGACTTGCGACCGCTGTGTTCTGCGCTTAGTGACGCACATATCCATAGCAAAGACCGAAGTGGGAAAATTTAGTAGGGGTTGGATTTCAATTAGGCACTAACTCAGTGTCATCTCATCTGGCATAGTAGTGTGCTTTGATACTTGGCTAGAAAATAGCCATAGGAGAATACAAAGAGCTTACTTACGCATACAGTAGCGTTCTATATATTTGATTTCTGGTTGATCTGCTGGTGGCTGTACTTTCTGCAGTGCATGTACTAGCCAATTCTGAGCAATTTGTAGTGAGACTTGCGACCGCTGTGTTCTGCGCTTAGTGACGCACATATCCATAGCAAAGACCGAAGTGGGAAAATTTAGTAGGGGTTGGATTTCAATTAGGCACTAACTCAGTGTCATCTCATCTGGCATAGTAGTGTGCTTTGATACTTGGCTAGAAAATAGCCATAGGAGAATACAAAGAGCTTACTTACGCATACAGTAGCGTTCTATATATTTGATTTCTGGTTGATCTGCTGGTGGCTGTACTTTCTGCAGTGCATGTACTAGCCAATTCTGAGCAATTTGTAGTGAGACTTGCGACCGCTGTGTTCTGCGCTTAGTGACGCACATATCCATAGCAAAGACCGAAGTGGGAAAATTTAGTAGGGGTTGGATTTCAATTAGGCACTAACTCAGTGTCATCTCATCTGGCATAGTAGTGTGCTTTGATACTTGGCTAGAAAATAGCCATAGGAGAATACAAAGAGCTTACTTACGCCTACAGTAGCGTTCTATATATTTGATTTCTGGTTGATCTGCTGGTGGCTGTACTTTCTGCAGTGCATGTACTAGCCAATTCTGAGCAATTTGTAGTGAGACTTGCGACCGCTGTGTTCTGCGCTTAGTGACGCACATATCCATAGCAAAGACCGAAGTGGGAAAATTTAGTAGGGGTTGGATTTCAATTAGGCACTAACTCAGTGTCATCTCATCTGGCATAGTAGTGTGCTTTGATACTTGGCTAGAAAATAGCCATAGGAGAATACAAAGAGCTTACTTACGCCTACAGTAGCGTTCTATATATTTGATTTCTGGTTGATCTGCTGGTGGCTGTACTTTCTGCAGTGCATGTACTAGCCAATTCTGAGCAATTTGTAGTGAGACTTGCGACCGCTGTGTTCTGCGCTTAGTGACGCACATATCCATAGCAAAGACCGAAGTGGGAAAATTTAGTAGGGGTTGGATTTCAATTAGGCACTAACTCAGTGTCATCTCATCTGGCATAGTAGTGTGCTTTGATACTTGGCTAGAAAATAGCCATAGGAGAATACAAAGAGCTTACTTACGCCTACAGTAGCGTTCTATATATTTGATTTCTGGTTGATCTGCTGGTGGCTGTACTTTCTGCAGTGCATGTACTAGCCAATTCTGAGCAATTTGTAGTGAGACTTGCGACCGCTGTGTTCTGCGCTTAGTGACGCACATATCCATAGCATAGACCGAAGTGGGAAAATTTAGTAGGGGTTGGATTTCAATTAGGCACTAACTCAGTGTCATCTCATCTGGCATAGTAGTGTGCTTTGATACTTGGCTAGAAAATAGCCATAGGAGAATACAAAGAGCTTACTTACGCCTACAGTAGCGTTCTATATATTTGATTTCTGGTTGATCTGCTGGTGGCTGTACTTTCTGCAGTGCATGTACTAGCCAATTCTGAGCAATTTGTAGTGAGACTTGCGACCGCTGTGTTCTGCGCTTAGTGACGCACATATCCATAGCAAAGACCGAAGTGGGAAAATTTAGTAGGGGTTGGATTTCAATTAGGCACTAACTCAGTGTCATCTCATCTGGCATAGTAGTGTGCTTTGATACTTGGCTAGAAAATAGCCATAGCAATAGGATAGCATTGTTTGGTTTTAAAAACTCAAAAAAAAACAAAAAACACAAAAAAAAACAAAAAAAAGTTAAAAAAAAAATAAAGTTATAACTCTCATTTTAAAAATGTTTAACCCGAGGGCTAGGGGTAGAGGACGAGGGCGGGGACGTGGGCGTCCAACTACTGCAGGGGTCAGAGGCCGTGGTCCTGGGCGGGGTGAGACACCACCTGCTGATGAGGGAGCAGGGGAACGCCGCAGAGCTACACTCCCTAGGTTCATGTCTGAAGTTACTGGGACTCGTGGTAGAGCACTGTTGAGGCCAGAACAGTGCGAACAGGTGATGTCGTGGATTGCTGACAATGCTTCGAGCAATTTGTCCACCACCAGTCAGTCTTCCACGCAGTCCACCCATGTCACCGAAATCGCCACTCCTCCAGCTCCTGCACCTCAGCCTCCTCCCCCCCAGTCTGCCCCCTCCCAGGAAAATTTGGCATTTGAACCGGCATACTCTGAGGAACTGTTTTCTGGACCCTTCCCACAGTCACAAACCACTTGTCCGGTTGCTGCTGAGCAATTTTCCGATGCCCAGGTTTTCCACCAGTCACAGTCTGTGGGTGATGATGACCTTCTTGACGTAGTGGAAGTGTGTAAAGAGGTGTCCGACGATGAGGAGACACGGTTGTCAGACAGTGGGGAAGTTGTTGTCAGGGCAGGAAGTCCGAGGGGGGAGCAGACTGAGGGATCGGAGGATGATGAGGTGACAGACCCAAGCTGGGTTGAGAGGCCGGGTGAACACAGTGCTTCTGAGACGGAGGAGAGTCCTCGACCAGAACAGGTTGGAAGAGGCAGTGGTGGGGCCAGACGGAGAGGCAGGGCCAGAGCTGGTGCATCAGCGCCAAATGTGTCAACTAGTGAAGCTCCCGTGGCGAGGGCTCTTGCGGCGAGGGCTAGATCTTCAGAAGTCTGGAGGTTCTTTAAGGAAACACCGGATGACCGACGGACTGTGGTGTGCAATATTTGCCAAACCAGGCTCAGCAGGGGTTCCACCACTACTAGCTTAACTACCACCAGTATGCGCAGGCATATGAATGCTAAACACCCCACTCAGTGGCAACAAGCCCGTTCACCTCCGGCCGTGCACACCACTGCTCCTTCCCCTGTGTCAGCTGCTAGTCAGCCCCCTGCCCAGGACCCTGCCACAAAAACCCCATCGTCACCTCCACGATCCTCCACAGCATCCACCAGCGTTCAGCTCTCCATACCCCAGACGCTGGAGCGGAAACGCAAATATAGTGCAACCCACCCGCACGCCCAAGCCCTTAATGTGCACATCTCCAGATTGCTTAGCCTGGAGATGCTGCCCTATAGGCTAGTAGAGACCGAGGCCTTTCGCAACCTCATGGCGGCGGCCGCCCCTCGGTATTCGGTCCCCAGCCGCCACTACTTTTCCCGATGTGCCGTCCCAGCCCTGCACCAGCACGTGTCAGACAACATCATCCGTGCCCTGACCAACGCCGTTTCTGACAAGGTCCACCTGACCACGGACACGTGGACGAGTGCTGCCGGGCAGGGCCACTATATATCGCTGACGGCACATTGGGTTAACTTGGTGGAGGCTGGGACCGAGTCTGACCCTGGGGCTGCTCATATACTGCCGACGCCGAGGATTGCGGGGCCTACCTCGGTCCAGGTGTTTCAGGCCTACTATGCCTCCTCCTCCTCCCACCCCTCCTCCACCTCCTCCTCCGAACTACCATCCGTGGGCACGGCGCCATCAGTCGGTAGCTCTAGGCACAGCAGCAGTGCCGTCGCTAAGCGACAGCAGGCGGTGCTGAAACTGCTGAGCCTAGGCGACAAAAGGCACACCGCCCAAGAGCTATTACAGGGCATCACGGCGCAGACTGATCTGTGGCTGGCACCGCTGAACCTCAAGCCGGGAATGGTTGTGTGTGACAACGGCCGTAACCTGGTGGCGGCTCTGCAACTCGGCAGACTGACACATGTGCCATGCCTGGCCCATGTGTTAAATCTGATAGTTCAGCGTTTCCTCAAGACATACCCCAATCTGTCTGATTTGCTCACGAAGGTGCGCCGCATCTGTGCGCATTTCAGGAAGTCCAGCCCAGATGCTGCCACTCTCAGGGCAGCGCAGCGCCGCCTCCAACTGCCCGCTCACCGACTGTTGTGCGACGTGCCCACGAGGTGGAATTCAACACTGACCATGTTATCCAGAGTTTACCAGCAGCGCAGAGCGATTGTAGACTGCCAGATGTCAACTTCCACCAGAACTGGTAGTCAGGTCAGTCAGCTTCCTCAAGTCTACAATGAGGAGTGGACGTGGATGTCTGATATCTGTCAGGTGCTGAGTAACTTTGAGGAGTCAACACAGATGGTCAGTGGCGATGCCGCCATCATCAGCCTCACCATCCCGCTGCTTGGCCTGTTGAAAAACTCTCTGGTCAGCATGAAGTCGGAAGCTTTGCGCTCGTCACAAGAGACAGGGGAAGAATATTCCCTTGTTGATAGCCAAAGCACCCTCAGGTCTGTTTCTCAGCGCATATCGGAGGAGGTGGAGGTGGAGGAGGATGAGGAGGAAGAGGAGGAGAATGTTGGCGAGACACAAGAGGGGACCATTGTTGAGTCCTTTACTGTTCAGCGTGTATGGGCAGAAGAAGAGGAGTTGGAGGAGTTGGAGGAGGAGGAAATGGACAGTCAGGCCAGTGAGGGGAGTGAATTCTTACGCGTTGGTACTCTGGCGCATATGGCAGATTTCATGCTAGGCTGCCTATCCCGTGACCCTCGCGTTCAAAGAATTTATTCCAGCACCGATTACTGGGTGTTCACTCTCCTGGACCCACGGTACAAGCAAAATCTTTCCACTCTCATCCCTGCAGAGGAAAGGAGTGTGAGAATGCATGAATACCAGCAGGCCCTGGTGCACAAGCTGAAACAGTATTTCCCTTCTGACAGCGCTAGCGGCAGAGTGCGTAGTTCTGCGGGACAAGTAGCGAGGGAGAGTAGGCGAGCAGGCAGCTTGTCCAGCACTGGCAAGGGTACGCTTTACAAGGCTTTTGCCAGCTTTATGTCACCCCAGCAAGACACTGTCACCTGTCCCCAGTCTCGGCAGAGTAGGGCTGATCTTTACAGAAAGATGGTGAGGGAGTACGTAGCTGACCATACCATCGTCCTAAATGATCACACAGCTCCCTACAACTACTGGGTTTCAAAGCTGGACATGTGGCACGAACTGGCGCTGTACGCCTTGGAGGTTCTTGCCTGCCCTGCCGCTAGCGTCTTGTCCGAGCGGGTTTTCAGTGCAGCTGGTGGCATCATCACCGATAAGCGTACACGCCTGTCGACTGACAGCGCTGACAGGCTGACGCTTATTAAAATGAATAAAGGCTGGATTTCTCAGAATTTCTAATCTCCACCAGGTGAAGGAAGCTCAACCTGAATAATTGATCCACTCCTCCTCCTCCTCATTTTCCTCCTTCTCCTCCTCTTTGTACAGTAAAGCAGAGGAAAATGGCTATTTTTTGACAGGGCCCACTGGCTCTTGCTATAGTACTTCATGCATTTAATTTTTCTGGAGGGCCACCTACCCGGTCCTCTGTTTGAAACAATTTTTGTGAGTGCCACATACAGGCACTCAATCTATTCCATTTTACTGCAGGGCCACCTACCTGCTCCTCTGGTTTGAAACATTTTTGGGACTGCCACATACAGGCACTCAATCTATTCCATTTTACTGGAGGGCCACCTACCTGCTCCTCTGGTTTGAAAAATTTTTGGGACTGCCACATACAGGCACTCAATCTATTCCATTTTACTGCAGGGCCACCTACCTGCTCCTCTGGTTTGAAACATTTTTGGGACTGCCACATACAGGCACTCAATCTATTCCATTTTACTGGAGGGCCACCTACCTGCTCCTCTGGTTTGAAAAATTTTTGGGACTGCCACATACAGGCACTCAATCTATTCCATTTTACTGCAGGGCCACCTACCTGCTCCTCTGGTTTGAAACATTTTTGGGACTGCCACATACAGGCACTCAATCTATTCCATTTTACTGGAGGGCCACCTACCTGCTCCTCTGGTTTGAAAAATTTTTGGGACTGCCACATACAGGCACTCAATCTATTCCATTTTACTGCAGGGCCACCTACCTGCTCCTCTGGTTTGAAACATTTTTGGGACTGCCACATACAGGCACTCAATCTATTCCATTTTACTGGAGGGCCACCTACCTGCTCCTCTGGTTTGAAAATTTTTTGGGACTGCCACATACAGGCACTCAATCTATTCCATTTTACTGCAGGGCCACCTACCTGCTCCTCTGGTTTGAAACATTTTTGGGACTGCCACATACAGGCACTCAATCTATTCCATTTTACTGCAGGGCCACCTACCTGCTCCTCTGGTTTGAAAAATGTTTGGGACTGCCACATACAGGCACTATCCAAATTAAATTGTCTCCATAGCAGCCTCCACACGTTGTCTCCATTGCTACCTCCAAAAGTCGTCCATATAGCTGCCTCCATACATCGTCCCTTTATCAAACGAGGTGTGTCAGGCAGAAATTTGGGTTGTTTTCATGGATTCCACATCAAAGTTGTTAACTTTGTCGCCACCCTGCTGTGTTATCCACAAAATATACTGGCAAACTTTTACCATTTAGGGATATTATTTCAGCGCTTCTTGCGCATCTGTTTACATTCCCCTCACCCGGCATATCCTAAACTTATAAGAACGCTACTACACTTGATCTTATACAAAAGGTTCTTAGAAGTGCTGTTTGGGGAGTAGCCTAGAGACAGGGGCTTGAATTGGCGAAAGCTCGCCTGGCAGCGGAGCGCCAGCTCCATGCGCATCATGCGCTTCTTGCGCATCTGTTTACATTCCCCTCACCCGCCATATCCCAAACTTATAAGAACGCTACTACACTTAACTTGGTGCAGGCTGGGACCGAGTCTGACCCTGGGGCTGGTCATATACTGCCGACGCAGAGAATTGCGGGGCCTACCTCGGTCCAGGTCTCAAAGGCCTACTATACCTCCTCCCACCCCTCCTCCACCTCCTCCTCCTCCGAATTACCATCCGTGGGCATGGCGCCATCAGTCGGTAGCTCTAGGCACAGCAGCAGTGCCGTCGCTAAGCGACAGCAGGCGGTGCTGAAACTGCTGAGCCTAGGCGATAAAAGGCACACCGCCCAAGAGCTATTACAGGGCATTCCACATCAAAGTTGTTAACTTTGTCGCCACCCTGCTGTGTAATCCACAAAATATACTTGCAAACTTTTACCATTTAGGGATATTATTTCAGCGCTTCTTGCGCATCTGTTTACATTCCCCTCACCCGCCATATCCTAAACTTATAAGAACGCTACTACACTTGATCTTATACAAAAGGTTCTTAGAAGTGCTGTTTGGGGAGTAGCCTAGAGACAGGGGCTTGGATTGGCAAAAGCTCGCCTGGCTGCAGAGCGCCAGCTCCATCCCAAGATCCAACTAACATAGTTGCAGCACCTTTAATCTACTACTAGTTCACTGCCTCCATAATAATAATAATAATAATAATCTTTATTTATATAGCGTCATCATATTCTGTAGCGCTTTACAAATCATAGGAAACAAATACAAATGTAATGTAACAGAGCACAACATTTGTATGGAACAACAGGAGTGAGGTCCCTGCTCGCCAGAGCTTACGGTTTATGAAGATGATGGGGTAACACGAGGTAAAAGAATATTTAATGGTCAAGCCATTCTTCTTAGGGAATAGAAAAAAATATAATAAATGGAATTGCTGTCGCTTGAACCACTCAGCCGTCATCTTATATACCAGGTCCAGGGTGAATGGGACTGCAGAGAAGTCTGGTGCCTGTTGGTTGCTGGATAACAGATGGGAGGACGACACAGGACGGGTTAGTAGAAGAGTTAAAACTTCATGCAGTTAATGAGTGTTATAGGCTTGCCTAAAGAAATGGGTTTTAAGAGCACGTTTGAAACTTTGGAGGTTAGGTATTAGTCTGATAGTCCGGGGCAGAGCATTCCATAGAATTGGTGCAGCTCTAGAGAAGTCTTGGAGACGCGAGTGGGAGGTCCGCACTAGGGTAGAGGTTAATCTAAGATCACTGGCGGATCTAAGAGCACGGGTTGGGCGATAGACTGAGATAAGAGAGGAGAGGTAGGGGGGTGCAGCATTATACAGAGCTTTATGGATGAGGGTTATTATTATTTTAAACTGTATTCGAAAGGAGACTGGCAGCCAGTGCAGCGACTGGCATGAACTGTAAGCATACATGGTCCCCTTATCAAACGAGCTGTGTCAGGCAGAATTTTGGGTTGTTTTCATGGCTTCCATGTTAACTTTGTCGCCACCCTGCTGTGTAATCCACAAAATATACTGGCAAACTTTTATCATGTACCGATATTATTTGAGCGCTTCTTGCACACCTCCTTTGGTTCCTCTCTGACACCCATTGGTTTGAAGCCTGAGTCCAATTAGGGTATGTCGCCATGCCACTCTCTAGCCTGCTGCCGCTGCCTCTGCCTCTGCATGCCGTCCCCTATAGTGTCAGGGTCAATTATTGGATGTTTTACATGCTATCTAGCTTCATTCTGTCACTCTGTCATGGCCATGCTGTTGCCCATAATTTTGGCATAATGGTGCGATTAAGCAGCCTCAGAGGCATCCATGCATGCTGCCCCTGCTGTTTCCTGTCCATTTCCGTGGTGTTTCCATCCTTTTCTGAGGTTCCCAGGTGTTTGGCCAAGCTTCCCTGTGCAGAGCCTTGGTCCCCTTGAAAAATGCTCGAGTCTCCCATTGACTTCAATGGGGTTCGTTATTCGAGACGAGCACTCGAGCATCGGGAAAAGTTCGTCTCGAATAACGAGTACCCGAGCATTTTAGTGTTCGCTCATCTCTAGTCGCAACATATTTTAATAATAAAGTATGATATTATCACTTTATATCAGGAGTCTGGAGTATCCTTATGAGCGCTTAGCCCACATGATCGTGAAGCATCAGCTAAAGTTTAAGCATTCAAGGAATTGTCCACTGTTCAATAAATCTGTTTCATTAAACATGTCTCTGCATATATATGTACCTTTATCTTTTAGCTTCACCGTTTACCTGTTCACACTATGCTGCCATCTGCATATATACACACAGCTTCCCCTATCTGACTTTTGTAGGCCTTCCTCATGTCATCACCCATGGTAACCACTCTTTTCACTGTCACTCCTCACTGACAGAGACAGGAGGAGGTGAGAGGAGGGAATATAATGAATCATAACTCTGCTGCTTCAGCCTATCCTATTCAGCAGAGCTCAGTCATCTAAACAACAAATCATGGAGAGTCTGCACACAGCACAAAAGTAATCACTTGAATCACTTGAACATTTAGAGGCTATTATTAAGGCAGTAAAGGCACAGGGGTATCTTTTGTATGTGAGTGGCCAACTCGTTTAACCTGAGAATATCTTAGGAACCACATAATGGAAACAAATAGATATGTTGGAGATCTCACTGTATTTTTTATACATTAAACTGCCAGCAGATTATAACACTTTTACCCCATTCCACTGATTTCATTCTCCATTTTTGCAGTTTTTAAGTGACATCACGTAGGAGGCATGAATAATTAGCAGTCCAGTCCACCAGACATGGTGTCCCTTCGGCCTACATTTTGTGAGTCTTTTTTTCAGGGGACTATATAGTGTCAAGATTAAAGAAGACCAGTGCCAGGATCGAGATGAAAAGATTGACAGGTGAGTATGTGTAGTTTCATTTTAATTTATGTTATTGGTAGATTTCCTTTAACACACCGAGGTCCCCTGGACCCTTCTGGCAGCACATGTGTGACCTCTTTCCATTCATAGCTATTGGAAAGCCAAAAATAGAAGAGTGCATAGACTCAGCGGTGAATGGATATAAATGGAGATTGGGGGATCCATGTTCCTAATGCCTCTTTATACTGTACATTTTATATAATATTAGCTCTGTGGAAATATTTGTCAAAATTCACATTTTCTACACCTGTTTTGATCTGCTTTGTGCTGTAGTTTGCTTAATTTTGGGCAATGCTGCTCAGCAACACACTTTATTACTAAGGCTATATGGAAACATTGTGGACTTTCATATGGAAAATACACATGTAAACCTCGTCAAATACACATGTGTGATTTGTATTATGTGTAGTGCGTTTTTTTGGCATGATCTTATTTCACCAAATCTGCCATAATTTCAAGCAAAAATGATCACTCTACATTTTCGATCTGCATTTTAAGCAGATTTTCACTCTTCCATAGGCTACAAAGAACGCAAAATGCATGCAAAAATTAATAAAAGTGATATGATTATTCTTTTATTTTCTGCATTGAACAACAATTTCCATGCAGAAAAAAAGCATCTGCATTACTGCACAAAAGATCTTCTGCAACAAAATCCATGCATAAAATCCACACGGAATCCGCAACGTGTGCAGATACCCTCAGACCCTTTCCAGCTGAGCCCAAAAGCCTGACCACAGCACATGAATCTGGTGCAAACTTTAGAGAAAACTGACCCACAGTTCTGCCTTATTTTGCAGAACCGATCCTTATTTAAATCGTCACATAATACAAGATCCTTGTCCTTGTCCACCATTTTCCATGTTCCTTTTATCATCCCTTTCTTTCACTTTCACTGAATAATCCCAATATGATGAAAATTTCAGATTGCAAAAAAGGTAAACCTTTTTAAGCTAATGACTGCCATTCACTTTTTTTTTTTTTATGCAGCAATCGCTTTGTTTCCATGGCAACAGTAAATGTAACAACAAAAGACTATAGCTCGGTGATATGTCAGGTAGAAAAAAAATGCTGACAGTGATTGTGGTGATTGGTAGTAATGAAATCCATAAAAGGGACAGGGCCGGAGCTGTTAGAGAGCACAATCCTCACTTATCACTCGTGTGACATTTCATAAATAGGGTAGAAAAAAAAAAGACGGTCACAATAATTTATAAGTGATATATTGTGTTTTTTTTTATTTCGTCGCTGGCTGACTACAAGGCTGAGAAAAAAAGAATAAATATAGCTTGTCAAAAGTAGAAGTGGTGTGACATATTCCTCCATCACTGGTAGGTGACGGCTTCATAGTCGCACCTATGAATAATGCATAGCCTCCTTTCTTTTTTTGAGCTTTTTTTTACTTGTAATCAGTAAATGTAAAAGAAAATCAGTCATAAATAGTAAAAGCTCAGGAACAGATGTGAGCTTAAAAATAATGGTGGGTATGACTCAAAAATGATAGAGAATAGAAATAGACCAAGACTTTGTGACACTGAACATAGAGATTTATCTTTCTTACCTTTTCTTTAAGTTGGACTTGGATGGGGCACAAGATAATCAGCTTTCCAAGACCAGGGTCGGCTCCAGGTTTCAGTAGGCCCCTGGACGACAGAGCCTCTGTGGGCCCCTTTGCAATGAATTCACGTGGCGGCATTAAGAATTCCGAATTTAAAACAATTTCCTCTTCGCTAAAATATCTCCTAGTTTATCATAATAAACAGCCCCCACTTTGTTATTTTATATAAAGCCCCTCCCTCTCACTCACTATGGATCCATTAGATACATCCCCACTCACCCCCATGGATTCCCTATGAACAGCTTTATGTGCGCCCCCAGCAGCCCTGGGCCCCACACTTGCCCGGTGGCTGGCGCCATCCCTGTCCAAGACATTATTGGGGCACATTTACTTACCCGTCCCATTGCGATCCCCGAGGTGCGTTGTCTGGCGAGGATTCGGAGCTGCCATGATTCACTAAGATCATGTGTCCAATTTCCTGCATGTGTCGCTTCCCCGCTCAGGTCCGCCGGAGCTCACCATCTTTTTCCCGGTGCATGTGAGTGCATCGCTTGCGACACAATTTTGAATGTTAAATCTTGCGCATAGTCCGAATCAGTCGGGTTGTCTGACGGCCACACCCCACACCACAATGGGTCACAAAGGATTTGCTGTATGTGTCCATGTGCATCCACCAAGTGTAGTGTTCTGAATAGTAGACCTATCAAAAGTTTAACTAACATGTCACAATGTTGCAAGCGGCCATTGGATCACTGACCTGGGTAGTATTGATAACAGGTAAGTGTCCCTGATTTTGATGGTAGATTTCCTTTAACTTCTTAACTGTGACATGCCTCCCAATTCTCCCAGATTCAGCAGGACAGTCCTATATTTTGAGCATTGTGCTGTCATCTCAAGTGGAAGGTTTGTCTTAGTCAACTCTTAGCTCAACTCTTTCAGTCCCACCAGTGAGATGTTTAACCCTATCTCAGTGTTAATTATAGGAATCCCTTTAAGAGTCCAAATTGATCAAATTATAGATAAAAAAGTAGAACCCAAGCCCCAACCTATAAAACTAAAAAACCCAACAGGATGCCCTCTCAGTCTTGATAGCACCATGAAGGTCCCTTCAGTTGGCTCTTATAAAGTAGTGAGGATTTTCTTCACGTAGAAACCTCTATGTCAGAAAGACATGAGAACCAGATTCCTAATGTGTCTGCTGTTCGGGATAATTAAGATGGAAGGTTCTATACAATGACTTGTATGATTGTACTCTCATGTTTCCTCGTTTTTTTGTTTGGTATTTCAAGGTAAGGTTAATGTTTTAGTGCTCATTACATGAAAATATGTAAAAGATATTTTCTTGGGAATTCAGTTTGTGGAGGAATCTTATTACTATTCTGTATTAGATAATTGAGATCGTTATACAAGATCAAAATGTTATGAAAAGATGGATGCATTGCTTATACTCGGATTCCCTAAGGAACTTACACAGTCAGTGTGTTTGCCATATTAATAAAGGAAACTGAGGAATTGGAGCATTCTCTGTGATTCATTAAAGTGAATGTAAAGTTTTACCGGATTTATATTTTGCAAGATTTTATATTATTTACAGTTTTATATACAATATATTAATATTACTTCTACATCACTGATCAATAGTTATGTTGAGATTTTACATGACAGTGCTCCTTCTATAAACCGGGCCTGGGCTTATATATATTGGGGGTCATTTACTAAGGACCCGATTCGCATTTTCCCGACGTGTTTCAGCCACGCACCGGAAATCATGGGGCGTGGCTGAACGATAACCCAACGGATTCAGAAAAACTGCCGCATTTTTTTAAAAAAAGGGTCGCGGGACCTTCACCAGGTATAGGATGGTGCATTCCGGTGGACCTTGGGGAACTTCAGCGCAGCAACGACATCTGGTGGACGGCGGAGGAACTGCCTTAGTGAAACGCCGGAAGACACGAATCCACCGCACAGAACGCGCCGCTGGATCGCGATTGGACCGGGTAAGTAAATCTGCCCCATTGTATGTTTGTACTTTATATCAACTTCTTTTAAAACTAAGGGGCAGATATATCACAATTTTTTGTTGCCACTTTTGTGTCTAAATTGCCCCTGAATATAAAACTAGTGAGACAACATTTTCACTCATGTTTTCAGCATTTATCCTTTTTTATCCGAATGTTTAACAGTGCCTAAGGGAGATTGACATTATTCCGTGATCGGTCTGTGATCATGGCTGTGACGAGTGCCGTGCCACGGACTGATAACTATGCTGGATATTGAACTCCTTGGATTATATTGATATATGATGCACAGAGTTCTTATTTCTCCTATATGTTACAGAGCCGGTGACGTTGGCCCTGGGGAGTGACATGTCCTATATTTTGCCATATTACTGCACCATCTACTCAGTTTTCAATAAAAAGGGTTGAACAGTACTCACCCCTCCTCCTTACTGCACCCACCTGGATGAATATCCAAACATCTGCTTGAGGCTTTACTAAGATTTAAGTGTACACATTCAGGTTTGGGTTCACTGAGTTCAGACGGACTTTGAAGAAAAGTTTGGTTTAGGTACCTGGTTTGCCATTTTCTCGGACCGGTGGGGGTGAGCCTGAACGCTGAACCCAAAACCAAATTTCTGGCTGAATTCTTCCTTGGGTCTGCATCCTTGAATTTGTAATGTTCACCACTGACCCAAACATTGGAGTTCAGGTTCACTCAACCATACCCAAGACTAAACTATTACAAATTTCTTTGCGCAAAAATTATTTGTTTACCAAAAAGCACCACTAGGAGCAGCCCACTCTTTCTCTCTCTCTCTCTCTTGAACAAAGATTTTAAATGTAAAAGCAAATTAGGAAGAAAGGAGGATGTAATCACCTGGACTATTGATTTATGCAAAGCTTAGTAAGACTTTTGAAAAATATTATTCAAAAACTACAGGAAAATCTGTACCTTAAAAATATATATCATAATATTAATCTACATAAAATGTTGGGTTTAGTTCGGTGTAACTTTAATATATCTACAATTAGTTGCTTAGGTATATTATTTCTTTGTTGTATTGAGTATTATATATAGTGTATATATGTCTTCAGCACTGATAGTTGTTAGGATTCATACTATTCATACAAACTTTACAAGTGATAATATCCGTCTCAGTTGTATATTATACCTGTGGTGACAATGTGTTGCAGTGCTGGTTTTGCCCATATGTGATGAACCCTTCCTTTGTATTCGTTCACTTCTGTATCATGGAGATGAATCTCTGGTATTTATCTGGAGATTATATCACTGGTAACAATGCATTTATTCCATCTGTCGTGTACAAATCTCTGTACTACTATGTGTGAGGAAAACCAGACTGCTCTACCTTTATGAGATCTCCTGCCATTATACGGTAGATTCATAGCCTGGCTCATGGAGTCCATGCTTTACACAACACTGTGAATACAAAAGACTAGTTATGTTTACTGTAGATATCCCCTCTCCTCCCCCACCTTCAGTTACTCATACCTGTACTATCACCAAATATCTTAAATGTGCTTTGTTGCATGATGTTAGATTCCTAAACCTTCAAAAACCTAGAAATTATGGATAAACGCTAAGTTAAAGATCAGCTTTTACACAACTATGGGGCATATTTACTAAGGGTCTGTCAGGTGCATTTCCCTCAGGTTTCTTGAATATTTCTGATTTTCCCTGAATCGCACAAGGGTTTTTGGCGCACGTGAGCGGATTGTGGCGCATCGGCGCCGGCTTGCATGCGACACAAATCTTGAGGCTTGGCCGTTGGACAACCCGACTAATTCGGACAAACCATGCAATTTACAATTCAAATTGTGCCGCAAGATCAGCACTCACATACACCTGGAAAAAGATGGTGAACTCCGGCGGACCTGAGCGGGGAAGCCACACATTCAAGAAACCAGGCGCACGCTGTAAGTGAATTGTGGCAGCTCCGAATTCTCATCGGACATTCCGGATCGGCAGACGCAGCGGGACAAGTAAATGTGCCCCTAGATCCTCTGCTCTGTAACAAGTTACCTTCAGATTGCACATGAAGGTTCTAAAAGGGGTATTCCCACTTTGGGTATTTATGACATATGCACTGGACGTGTCATACATACATGACCTCTTTCTGCAGCCGGGTGGGGCGTATGTGCTGCAATTCTCCTTTCAAGGGAGCATTGGCAATAGCTGGGTGTACAGACTTGGCTATTTCCGGGGCTTCCATAGACCTGAATGGAGGGAAGGGGGTTCCTTGAGCTACATGCAGGTCTCACCTCTGGAATTATCATGTATTCTTTCTTCAAACATGTCATACATGCAGTTCCTGACTTGAGAATACCCTTTTAATTTACTATAGTTCTGGTTTTGTATCTCAACCAGTAGTTGAGTAGTTGCACTGTTTTTGGAGGAAATATCACGTTGTATGAAATATATGTTGTTTTTAGAAAATCTTAAGTGTACAAAGATTTGCTTGAATTAATTTTTTAATTTTATCTTCTTATTATTTTAATGCTCCCCCCAGGAATATTTGGTAAGTCACAGTAAAACTATTTTTTTTTATCAACTAACTTAAATAGTAAGTTGTAAGAACTT
This sequence comes from Engystomops pustulosus, assembly GCF_040894005.1. Taxonomy (NCBI): domain Eukaryota; kingdom Metazoa; phylum Chordata; class Amphibia; order Anura; family Leptodactylidae; genus Engystomops; species Engystomops pustulosus. Next base: position 86,314,377 of record NC_092418.1, read on the forward strand.
ATAAACTTACTGCCGAATGCCTATGTATGTAGTTTTCATGTACTTCTTATGTTATAGATCCTGTTATTACATAGTTCACTTGTTTGTATGTACTTAAAGGAAATCTACCACCAGGATCAAGGGTTATAAACCGAGCACATTCACATGCTGGTGTATGCTCCCTCTGGCAGGATCCGCTCTTCATTTGGCTTCTTACGTCCTACAAATGAGCCTGAGGGGCTCGGGGCTACATAATGTTAATGGAGCCCGGAGCCAGTCAGCCTAATTTGCATAATATGCAGAATTTAAAAAAACAAGGAAGCTTAAGAAGCAAATATTGCCACAAAAAGGGCACACACCAGTATATCAATGTGCTTGGTTTACAAACCTTGGTCCTCAAGACTGATTTCCTATAAAGCAGCAGTTTCCATACAGCCTTTGTAGTATCAAAGAAAGGAGTTGGACGTCAGTTGTAATTTCCACTTACAAATTAATAGAGTGTGAAAAAAGTGTGGATTGGTAATGGAATTGCATATTTGAGCTTTGTATGTAAGTATCAGTGTAATGGATCACTGTTTGTAACTGTCAAATGGGGAAAATAATGGATAAAAATATAAAATAACACATAGCTTGTATGGAAAATCACATAATGGAAGGCAATGAATAAAATACATACAAATAATATCTGAATCATCTTTTATGTCTGGATTTTATCCACAGGATAGAGCCTACTTGCTGATCTGTGGGGGTCTCAGTGATAGGACCCTCACAGATCACTAGAACAGGGGTCTGATAGGGTCTGATGTACCCCAGTCAGACCCCCCTTGCTCCCTGAGATGACCGGAGCAGTCAGTAGCGCATTGCCAGATAGCCAGGTTCATCTCTATAGATCTGAGGACTGTAGCCGAATACAGCAACATCAAACCCCCGTTCTTGTGATCTGTGGGTAAACTGTGGCTGAAACCCCCACCGATCAGCAAGATAGTCCCTATCCTGTGGATAGGGACTAACTTTGTTTGGGAAATCCCCTTTAAAATGCTGGGGCATTTTTAGCCAATATTCATACTTATTGGTCTAAGAGCCACCGTTTTGTTTTTGTTCAAAACCTTTTTGGATTTCATTTTTTTTTGCGACACATAGGTATAGTTTAAAATGTAAAAATGTTAAAGAATCCTTTTTTATTTTAAGGTTTTTGGGGGTTAAATTTACAAAAGTAAGTAAAGTTTTTTTTTTGTACTGAATAGTTTATATTTTTGTTTTCAAATTGACCATTATAAATGAATTCCCTAGTGTGTGATGGTCGTTTTGATATTTAATAGGTGTAGTCTCGGGGAAACAGGGGCAACTACGGTGTAAAGAGGGTTTTTATTTATTTTATTTGGAAATGGAAATGTTTATTTCTAAATATTTTTTTAACATTTTGTGTTTTTGTTTGTTTACTTGATTTGTCCACCATTATTTTTTTCACTCTCAAGATTTTACCTGTAACCAGGAAGAGCCCTAGTCATAGGGAGAAATGACCCCCTGAGGGGTTTGATTTTGGACCTGAGCTCTTATAAAACCTGGTAAAACCCAACAGACCTGGTGATCACAAGAGTGCCGGGTCTATAGAGTGATTACACTATGTAGCACAATGCAGTGAAGCGCTAGAGAATCTCTTATAGAATCTCTTCTAATGCTGTGGAATCACATCATATAAAAATAACCTATGTTCAGAATGAAACATCTTGCAATTATTTTATTATGTACATATTTTCTTCTCCTACGAGACTCTATCATCCTTCGGATGTTTTCGAAGCCTTTGTACACCATACATTTATTTCTTGCCCTTTGCAACATGTGAGATCATGAAATCATTATTTCAAAAGATGGATGTCGCTGAGGGCTCCGCAGCGCACCGCTTCTGAAGACATCGCCACTTTCTCTGGAGGCAAATTTGTGAAAGCCTCAAGTTCCACTAACTGGTACGAGCAGCCTTGTAAATAACATGATTTGACCTGAAAGGTTGAAAACTCTCCCTTCAGAAAGAACAGAAGCTTTCTGTGCCATAAACTTAAAACCTTGTTGTATCATCATCTAACTCCACTATGTTATTAATGCACCACGTTCAGATTTAATGAGTACAACCTCCCACCTTGCCCTCGCCCACCTGGGAGCTAATTCTTGTTTTAAGTCAATGTCTGAGAATCATTCCCTGTAAAAGAAACATCTCGTGTGCAAATGAAAGTGATAATAGAGAGACATTTCCATCACCGGCTTATCCTGGGCATGTTTTAGGGGTTGCCTGAAAGAGTTGCAAAGTTGTACAAAGAAAGATTCATCAAATGGTTTCTCTCAAAGTCTGACAATTTTTGTCATGTAGCCAGTTAGAGAATGACAGAGTTATTCTTTAGTCTTCGATGGAAAATTTTGTGGCTTTTGGTCATCACGAGTGGAGTTGAGGTACGGTGTAGTTGTACCATTAAGAAGTTTTTAGTAGTTTTACTGATCTACTAAATTTACCAATTTTGATATTTACTTCATAATGGAATCAAGATTTGAAAAAAAAATTTTTCAGTTACAATACTCACCTCTCTGATCTTTGGTGAAGTGTTGGAGTAGGGATCCTTTGACCCAGCAGAGAAATGTAATATCCAAATATATAAACCACTAGGAAATAGATAATAACATTCATCAAATTGGATGGTCACTAGTTGGCCTTTATAGTGAATTAGAGAATTCGTTTTTTTGTTATCCTGAGTACATTTAAATAATCTGCGTTTGTGGGAATACCCCTTTAAGGATGCAGTTGTATCAATATCCAAATCTACCATAAAGAGAAGACTGCAGTAAATACACAGTGGAAGCCAATCACAAGCCTTAAGACTAAAAAAGGCTTGATTGGACTTTACTAAGAAAAAAAAAATCGAAAAAACCATCAATGTTCTGGAAGAACATTCTTTGGACAGATGAAACCAAGATTAACATTAAACAGAATAAGGGGAAGATAAAAAAAAGTTTGGCGAACACATGGTACACCTCATGATCCAAAGCATCCCACATCATTGGAGGTACTGAGATGGCTGATGCATGGCTGCCAGTGGATCACTAGTGTTTATTGATGATGTGTCTGAGGCAGCAGGATGAATTCTGAGGTGTACTGGCCCACATTTATTAAAGCCTCTGTAAATGCAATGTTAACAGCTGTTGTGATGTATTTGAAAACACATGCCCAACACAACGCAAACAAAACGCAACTTGTGAACGCGCCCTGAGGGTGCTGGCACACGTGGCATTTAACGAATACATTTAAAACGCAGTTGAGGAGTTATTTGCCTAATTAAATATCTGTTTTAACATTTGGATTTACCAAAAGAACTGTTAGCATGATGTTAATACATGTGTTGACACTGGGGCACATTTACTTACCCGGTCCAGTTCTCCGACAAGGATTCGGGTCTGCTGGGATTCACTAAGGTCCGATATCCACCAGGTGTCACTGCTACGCCGAGGTCAGCCGGCTTTCACCTTCTTCGTCCAGGTGTGAGTGCTGTTCTTGCGACACAATTTTTTTTTTTCAAATTCCACGGTTTTTCCGAATCCGTCGACCACGCCCCCCCATTTCTGTCACATGAAAGCCAGCGCTGATGCGCCACAGTCTGATCGCGTGCGCCAAAATCCCGGGTCAATTTGGCGCAAATCGGAAATATTCGGAAAACCCCACGAAAATGCGTGATTCGGATCCTTACTAAATGAGCTCCACTGTGTTAATACATGTGTTTTTTTAACACAATGTTAATGCATGCACAGATCGTGGGTGTTAATGATTTGATTGCCACTGGCCAGCCAAAAGCAGGTAGCGTTACCATATTGGCTTTGGTCCCCCTCCCATGACGTCATGTGCAAGGATTTGTCACCCATGTGTCTTTAGAAGGAGCCAATGGAGCTAATGCATCAATATGACCTTAAATGCGTATAGAAAGGCAGAAAAGAAGTGTTCATAGAGTAGTATTGGTTGGTAAAGCTTTAGTAGATGTACAAAGGTAGTGGTTTGAGTCTCACCAGATGTGGTTTTGGTAGGTTTAGGCACAACTCTAGGTAAAGAGAACCTGTAAGGGCAATTTGGGACACTAAATCACCCACAGGTCCTTTTGGTTTAGTGTCTTAAATCACCCTTTAGAAAGTGCCTAGGTGCCCACTATAAAAAAAAAAAACATTAATTCACAACTGGTTACGGTGCTCCCTGCACCTGTGCAGTTACGCAGTGAAGCTGGCGTACTAAACCCGGCTGGCCCACAGCACACTAAATTGCCCTGATAGGTCCTCTTTAAAGTAAACCTACCACCATGAATCTACCTATAAAGGTAGATTGGGTGGTAGGTGCCTCTATTGTACGTGAGGATAGCCCTTTTAAGGGCTAATCCTCACATACCCTGTATCTTTTTATAACTTTTATTTCCCTAATATGCTAATTTTGTAAACAGGCTACTGGAGTAGCCAGAGCTGAGGCTACATGGCGCAGCTACTCCATACCCCAGTAGCTTCTTTGATCCTCCTACCCCATATCTTTGGCGTGCAGCTATGTGGAGCTGCGCATCCTCGTCCGCCAAGCCGGCACAGAACACAGGTCCACAGCTGCACGGTCACTGCTCTGAAGCAGAACTTCGGCTTCAAGCACAAGTGCGTGCAGCTCCTCGTAGCTGCTCGCCGAAGATATGGGGGTAGGAGGATCAAAAAGGCTACTGGGGTGTGGAGTAGCCGCACCATGTAGCCTCAGCTCTGGCTACTCCACGCCTCAGTAGCCTCTTTAGAAAGTTAGCATATTAGGGAAATAAAAGTTCTAAAAAGATACAGAGGAGATGAGGATAAGCCCTTAAAAGCGATATCCTCACGTACAATAGAGGCACCTACCACCCGATTTACCTTAATAGGTAGATATATGATGGTAGGTTTCCTTTAAAGCCTTGATTAGATATGATCAGATGCTGCCCCCAAAAGAAATCCACACAACCACAAAATATTTTTTTTTTGCTTTATTTTTTTAGAATTGTATGCCAGCTTGACCGGGCACTGGACACCTCAGGAGGCCGGAGACTCCTGAAATATTCTTCATGTTAAAGGGGCGGGGCTTACAACATTAGCTGGCGCAAGGGATAAATGGCCCCTTTATCTTATATGCGTCTAGGTAGCTGACAGGTCCCCTTTACAAACACCAGGACTCTACTGCAGAAAGGATCTATCATTATCATGGGTGTCCCCAATCCATTTTTCCTCTTCTCAGGTAGGTCGGCAGTGATGATTTGTATGTAGCATGCTCACTGCCTCATACATCCCTACGGGAGATAGAGAATCAGCCAGGCACATTGACTCAAGTTCTCATCACAAATGAACTTCTTTGTCGATAATGACAATTCTGTGCAGCCGGTTGTCACATATTATGCTGGAAATATTACAAATCGGTGATTTGTCGTATCTGCGTGTTTGCATATATTAAACACCTCGTCCTTCGTATCTTGAATGTCATCTGACGGCGGATCATCACGTTTGTTTGCAGACAGCTCACTGGCACAAAGGTATTTCATAGCAAACAGCTTAGATCTGAGAACACCAAATGAAACCCAAATAAAACCGGTTCATTTATGGTGAATGGTTGCTGGGGGAATGGAAAGCAAAGCAGTGAACGTATATGGCATTTACTTAGCTCACTGGTTGTGTTTGAATGTCATGTTGTATAAAATGTAATATCAAAGACTAGAACACAGTATATTAGAAAGTGCCATCAAAGAGGAATAGAGAATTCCATTCCATCTGTGGAATGAAAAGGTTTGAAGGACTTCAAGTTTTGGTTTAATAGTTCACATACAATACATCCTATGTGCGCCTGGCATCAGAACACCACCACCATAGAGTAAGCCTCTGTTCACATTTGGACTGGAGGTTCTGTTGACAGTAGTTTTTTCCAGTAAAATAATTTTCAAGATAACAATTACTGGTGGGTTCTATCAAAGGTGCCTAGTACCATTCTACTATGTAACAGAACAATGGAATCGACTAAAGCAGTTTACAGGCAGTTCCCGGGTTACATACAGGGTCTGTAGGTTTGTTCTTAAGTTGAATTTGTATGCAAGTCGGAACTGTATACTTTATCATTGTAAATCCCAGCCAAATTTATTTTGGTCTCTGTGACAATTGGATTTTAAAAATGTTGGATTGTCATAAGAACCAGGATTAGCAATAAAGCTTCATTGTAGACGCCTGTCATAACTGTTATAGCTGATTATTGTAGCCCAAGACTAAAGTACAGTAAATTGCCAACATCCAGATGTCCGATTGTAACTAGGGGTCGTATGTAAGTCAGGTGTTCTTAAGTAGGGGACCGCCTGTATATGCTGAATTCTGTCTGATAGCATCTACCACTAGGGGGAGCTCTTTGTATACAGATTTACACAACAAGCATTTTAAAATTAGGTAGTCCAAGGCATCCACACCATCAACCACCTCCTTCTCGCCTGCTCTCCACCCTGTCATGCCCAAAGTGGCATGTGGGGCAGAAAAGTCTAAAATCTGGCGAGGATGGGGATTTTTCACATGCTTTCTCCATCAGAAGACTGAGAAGTCATAATAAATCCTCCATATGTGTTGCTGTTTTGCTGAGAATATTCTTTAATGCAGCCAGTTTGACAATGGAGGCTGAAATACAGAAATATGAATGTGTATTCTAGCCTCCGGCCAAATACAACTTTGATTTCAGTTGCATTTATGAGTAATAAAAAATAGCTGCTCAAGCTTGACAAACTCTTTTGGATACTGTGGCTTTGTGAGCGGATGCATGAGATACAGGTTTAAATGTGTTCTGTGATCCGTGTGATGGGCACTTTTCATATAGTAGGACAACGTTCCTTTCTGTAGATCGGCCATAAGAAATATATATATCCATATCTCTCTGTATCATGTGCCTGTATGACTTTACAGCATGAATTCTCAAACTTTAACTATTAGTTTCAATGGGTAAACAGCAATGATATAGTAAACCTTGAAAAACTGCAGTCCACAGGATAGTAGATAACTTGCTAAGCAGTGGAGATCTAGGTAGACAAGAACCAGGGTGTGTTGTACCCCCAAATGAATAGAGAAGATGGTAACACATGCATCCTACTGTTCTATTCATTTCTATGGCACCAACGGCAGTAGCAAAGTGCAGTACTCAGCTACTTCTATGAGTACCATGGACAGTGAATGGAGCGACATCATGGGGCACATTTACTTACCCGTCCTGCGCCATCCCTGAAAGTGCATTGTCCGACCACAATGTACAACGGCCATGATTCACGAAGATTGTGTGCCCGATATCCTGCATCTGTCGTTTCCCCGCTCAGGTCCGCCGGGTGTTCACCTTCTTATTCCTGATGCATGTAAGTGCAGGTTGAATGTTAAATCCAGTGCTCAGTCCGAATCAGTCGGATAGTCCGATGGCCACAGCTTCTGATGCGTGAAAGCCGGCGGCAAAATCCGATTGCGTGTGAGACAATCCCCTGTTAAATACCCGTCACAACGGCGCAAATTCCAAAAATGTGGGGAAGTTCGACGGAAATGCGATCTGCGGACCCCTAGTAAATAAGCCCCCATGTATGCTTGACCTTCCATTGGTACAACAGCCCCATTCTTCTGATCCATGTTGCTTGAGTGATCAGCAAGTTATCCTTTTTCTTATGGATGGAGAATAACTTGTTGTGACCAGAGAACCCTTTTAATTTCTAAAATTCTCAAAAGTCCCTCTTTTAAAGCTGCTCCTTGACTGTAGGCTGCAGTTACTCATAGAACTTTACTAATGAGCTCCTCCTTAGCCCCCAAAATAAATGTAGTCAGAAGCTCTTGCAAAGAGTTGAAAACAATGTAGAACATGTGTTCAGCCCTGATAGATAAATGTTCAAAAAGTCACAAAATAGGGGATTTGCTACATTTTGAGCTCATTTGGGCAGAAATGTTATACATTTTTTTGCATTTTCTGCCGCCTATTCCTGTTTGGGGGTGATGAGGGGGTTTAGCCAAATTTAAAAAAATCACAAAGAATTGTCAGAATATTCCAAGGGCATCCGGAAAAAGTTGTAGTTGCGATACCCAGGGTCAGGGGTTGATGACCAAAAGCACATAGATGTGATTTTTTTTTTTAAGTTTTTTTTTTAAATGTTTGTATATGACCAATAAAATGAGATGCTCCATACAGGATACGTTATGTTTATATGTTATCTTCTATAGTGAAGGAAAAATCTGAAAAGCATAGGAGAAATCAACTCACAGTTTATAGGAGTAGAATCATGTGGAGAATCATGGAAAATCAAGCACGGATGCGCAAGAGAAGCCAGGCCGCTCCTGGAATCCACATGTAATAAAGTCCATACAAAGGGTGCAGCACAATAAATCCAGCGGCTCAGCAGAAATAGCACAGGAGAAAAACAAATGCGGAAATCAGTTCAGCGTTTATAGGGTGTCAGAATCAGTTGGCAAATCATGGAAACTCAAGCACGCAACCTCCCACTCCGAGAATCGGAAAACACATACAGGCAGTCCCCGGGTTACGTACAAGATAGGGTCCGGAGGTTTGTTCTTAAGTTGAATTTTTATGTAAGTCGAAACTGTATATTTTATAATTGTAGATCCAGACAAAAAAACTTTTGGCCCCAGTGACCATTGTAGTTTAAACATTTTTTGCTGTAATGGGACCAAGGATTATCAATAAAGCTTCATTACAGCCACCATACAGATGATCATTGCAGCCTGGGACTATAGTAAAGCATTCAGAAAGCTTCACCAGAGGTCAGAGGGGTCTGTCTGTAACTATGGGTTGTCTATAAGTCGGGTGTCCTTAAGTAGGGGACCGCCTGTATTTATAAAAGGTGGAGAAGAACTGCATGGCCTGTCTATGGTCTGAAAGGGAACCTGTGGTATTCCACAATTGGATTGTGATCTTGGATCCTTCCGAGGTAATTATCCGAATATTTTTTCTGAAAAGAGGCTATAACCTGATACGTAGAGCTCCAGTCATAATTTTATCTTTTTGGACCAATTTGATTTGTACCCAAACTGGATCTTTTGAAAAATTGGGTGACGCTTCAGCAAATCGCATCTTGAATGTTTCGCTCATCTCTACCCAGAATTCCTCCAAAATGCTAGATTACTAAATGTCAGGAAATATATGTTTGATAACACTAAAAAGTTCTGGGGGGATTTGTTTGTGGATAAACCACCTCGAACCTGGGGTTAACAATTATTTCCATTAAAATTCCTACATTGGATTCTCATAGTTTCTTGGATCAGCACAGAACCAGGTCGATGCAGTCCGTCAACAGATAATTCACTGCACAGACATGTATTTCTAAGCTCTAATTTAACATGAAGTAGAGAACAAATCTTTTTTGTCTCCTCTTATTGTGTCTGAATTAAATTATGATTGTCGAGTTTAATAGTTCACGTCCAATCACTGCAGAAATAAAAAGCGGCTACAGTAACCCGGGAGATTACGGCTTTGGCAAGATAATCCTGTTTGCTTTCCAAATCAATTTAAATTTAGAAAACAATAGAAGGATTAGCAAGGACCCTCCCCCAAGTCTGTCGCATTTCTTTCCAAGAAACTTCCCTTCTGCAGGATTTCATTTACTTTTTTTTAGACTTTTACATTGTTTGTTTTGCAAATGAGCGTACAGTTTTTTTCCCGGCAAATCGATCCATGTGTAAAGTATACAGGAATCTATTGAGCCAGTTCTGACCGATATCTGCATATCTAGAGCGGCAAAAATGGCCTTCGGGTAGTATGATGGGGGCAGTGAATGTGTCATTGTTATGAAAAGGTTTCACACCCGCTTCTGAAAGGATCGTTGATCTCAAAGATTAAATTATGCTTCTCGTAATCCATAAACATGGCAAAATGTTATGAATTCTAAATGTATCATCGCATTATTGCTACACTCTGCGGATGCGAGATGTCTGTCATTGGCAGCAAGTGTTTGTAAAACCCAGAGCTGCGCCGGCACAGAACTATTAATTTATACTGCATTTAAACCCATTCAAGTAAAGAAGTTAGAAGATATCATTCGATAAGTGCATCACTATCTGCTTGACTACTTAGACAGAATCTCATACTACCCTTTTAAGGTTGTTTAGTCCGCTAATGTATTTGTAAACTGTAAGAAAATATGTTTAGCTGCTCCCCACTGTGTTGTCCATAATTTTGAACCCATTGGGGGTGATTTATCAAGCTGCCTATGAGTAAAAATGTGCTTAGCTGCCTATGGCAACCAATTGCAGTTTATCTTTCATTTACTGGTGGTCATGAATATTTTAAAGGGAAGCTTTAATTGGTTGCCATGGGCAGCTGAGCAGATTCTTACTCCTTGGCCCCATGCACACGACTGTATAAAAACGGGCATATGTATGGCCATATATACGTCTGGAATACAGCCCCATGCATTCCAATGGGCAATACAGCCATCCATGTACATGGCCATATTGCCCACTGTACCATACCGTAAGCAAGCTGTATAAAAATATAGAACATGTCCTATATTCCACTGTATTTCCTTTCCGTATGGCCCATAGAAGTCAATGGGAACGTATAAAATATGGGCCAAATAACGTGCTGCATATGGCTGTGCACTGTATGCTGCCATATATATGTGCAGTATCCAGAACCAGTGGGAGCTGCATTCTGTCAGCCAGCCAATAGTCAACCATTCATCATTTGCCATATTGTTGCAATGCGTCCCGTATTTATGGCCAGAATACAGCTGTATATACAGAACAGAAAATAACATACAGTTGTCAGCTTGATAAATCTCCCCCATCATGTTGAAAATGCAGCCCATTCTGCCGGCAGCATGTTTAAAATTTAGAATTTCCAATGGTCCCCATTGCCTCAGCAGGATAGTATAATTCTGAGGGAGTCAGAAACGCAAAACTGGTAAGTAATTTATTAAAAGGCTTTTTCTGGGCTTATGGTTCAAGTGGGCTGTCCACTAATAGCCAGTGATTTCATGCAGAATTAGTTGTAAATCACTGATAAGGAACAAGGAGAAGGATATAGTCACTCCCAGGATGGTCTGCTTTGGCTTATATACACACAAGATGGACGGCCACAATGTGATTTGGCTGAATTACATATAGGGGGTCATTTACTAAAGGCCCGATTCGCCTTTTCCCGACGTGTTACCCGAATCTTTCCGATTTGCGCCGATTTCCCCTGAATTGCCCCGGGATTTTGGCGCACGCGATCGGATTGTGGCGCATCGGCGCTGGCATGCACGTGATGGAAATCGGGGGCGTGGCCAAATGAAAACCCGACGGATCCGGAAAAACCGCCGCATTAAAAAAAAAAATCTGTCGCTGAGCTTGCACTTACCTTCACTCAGCCCGGCTCGGTGAACTCCAGCGCGTTCCGATGCTTTTCAAAACGGCGGAGGAACTACCTTAATGAATCCCGGCCGGACCCGAATATAGTGCAGAGAACGCGCCGCTGGATCGCGAATGGACCGGGTAAGCAAATCTGCCCCATAAAGTATATGGCCAGCTATATCCAATTAAAAATTTGGAACTTGAAAATTTGGAATGTTGACCTTCAAAGACCTGACCTTGTAATATTGACTTCTCAAAACTCTTCTAGACTGCTGAGCTAAAAGTTAATATTTTGTAAATTTTATAATTTTACCTCATATAAAAGGAGTTTGCAGGTTATTGATATCAATGACTTGTCCATCGGATGGGTTGGGATCTGACTATTTGCACCTCCACTGTTCATGCGTGCTGACACTGAAACTAACACTGACAATAAAGCTGGAAGCACGGCTCTTTATTCTATGAAGTGATCAAATAAGGTAATGACAGGTCAGTTCCCATTCTAGTAAATCTTTGCTTCTGGATCTTTTATTTTTGTTAGTTTACGCACTGGAGACAGACAAAAAAATGGTGATAGCTTAGGGTTCTGGCTGTAAGACCCTCATCGATCTGATACTAATGAAAGAATGGGTTGTCAATGTCAATAACCTAGAACACACCATTAAGATTGTTATGTGATTTCTGAGAAATTCCCATTTTAATTTGTATGCTAATGAGGTAGATGGTGCAACTAAGGAAGGCTATTGTTGCCTGGACTCCTCTCCGTCTGATAAGCAGGAGATTTGAGAAGCATTATTCCAATGCATGAAGAAGGAAATGGTCCAGGCTAGAACGGCAGTGCTCCAGATCCCGAGGACACATCTTTGGTGCACAAACTGCCATATTAGCATACAGATTAAACTGGGTATATCTTGGAAATGGTACGTTGTTAGTAAATCATAAATATATGTTGTAAATCATAGTGCAATGTTCCAAAACATGTTGCCAACAAATTATAACACTTGGTGGAAGTGGTAGACCCCCTTTAAGAGGTACAGTAAACAGGTAGACTTGCTCTTTGAAATATATATAGTGCATCTATGTCTTTATCATAAAACATTTCACTGAAAAAAAAAAATACTTTTTTTCTGTAAATAATTTTTTTTTCAATAATAATGGAATACCTTAGAGTATCATTAGAATAATAATCAGCTAGCAGCAGTTGATACTCTTTCCAGAGGATGACTGGTCAAACTTTTGTAGCTTTTCTAGTTATTTGTTGAACAATAGAAGCTCTGACAAAATGACTTTGAAAATCTGAAATCAATATTAGACCCGACAAGTTTTCATTTCTATTTTGACTTAAAAAAAAAAAGAAATTATTTGATGCTGCCTTAACTATAATTATGATGATGGTAGTGGCTTAGCCACTAAGTGGGATGATTTTGTGTCTGGAAAATAGAAAAACCTATTTGCTTGTAATTTCTGTCATCGTCGGAGTGTGTTGTTGGGCGGCTGTGCATTATATCTTTCTTTGTCTGTGGTGTATTATGAAGCTGGGGACAATGGTGGATAAACAAACCCATAAAAGTTACAAAATAACCCACGTCTTTCAGTTTCATTTGGTGTTAACTCTTTTAGTACTTTTTACATTTTGACAATGGTAAATATTTATATAATGAAAACACAATAAAATAATTTTTGTGTCCCTGCCTTCTAAGAGCTGTAAACTTTTTATTTTATGATACCTGTATCATACCTGTTTTTACCTGTATGATAGGTTGTTTGTTGTGGGGGGCAAGATGTTATCTTTTATGGCACCTGCCTAGTAAGAGAGTAATGCCCCCCATTGTAGAATGCAGCGACCTATTCTTTATTATAGAATTGTGTACATTGGCTTTCTCATTCACTGCCTACATGTTCCATTCCTAGACCCTAACGCGTTTCCAGTTCATTGAAAACCTTCATCAGAGGTAAAACTCATTAAAAAGAGTTAGGGTTTTGTTGTGAGCGTTAAATGGCACTGGATGACCATCGTATTTATTTTTATAAAATATACAGTTGAATAAAAACAATAAAGTATCTTTTTTCTAAGAACAACGCGTTTCAGATGAACCAGATGAACCACATTAGTTTTTTATTCTCAGAAAAAGCTACTTTATCGATTTTATACAACTGTCCCTCATAGACACCTGATGGGTAAAATTAGGGCTGTTGGTTTGGCAGAAATCATTTGCAATTGGATTGAAAACTGGCTGAAGGATCGTATCCAGAGAGTTGTGGTCAATGATTCCTACTCGGAATGGTCACCAGTTATGAGTGGTGTACCTCAGGGTTCTGTGCTTGGCCCTCTACTATTTAATATATTTATTAATGATATAGAGGTAGGAATTAATAGCACTGTGTCTATTTTTGCAGATGACACCAAGCTGTGTAGTGTAATACAGTCTATGGAGGATGTTCATAGGCTGCAGGGTGACTTGGACAAACTGAATGTTTGGTCATCCACTTGGCAAATGAGGTTTAATGTGGATAAATGTAATGTTATGCACCTGGGGGCCAATAATCCAAAGGCAAAATATGTCCTTGGGGGAGTAAATCTGGGAGAGTCCCTTGTTGAGAAGGACCTGGGGGTACTAGTAGATCATAAATTGAATAACAGCATGCAATGTCAATCAGCTGCCTCTAAAGCTAGTAGGATCATGTCATGTATCAAAAGTGGAATGGACTCTCGTGATAGGGATGTAATATTACCACTATACAAGGCACTGGTTCGGCCACACCTGGAATATGCTGTCCAGTTCTGGGCACCGGTTCAACGTAGAGCCACAAAACTGATAAGGGGTATAGAGGGTCTCAGTTATGAGGAAAGATTAAAACAACTAGATTTATTTAGTCTGGAAAAGAGACGACTACGAGGGGACATGATTAATTTATATAAATATATGAATGGCCCATACAAAAAATATGGTGGTAAATTGTTCCAGATTAAATCAAATCAAAAGACGAGGGGGCACTGCCTCCGTTTGGAGAAATCAAGGTTTAATCACCGGAGGCGACAGGGCTTTTTTACTATGAGAACTGTCAATCTGTGGAATAGCCTGCCTCAGGCGCTGGTCACAGCAGGGACAGCGGAGAGCTTTAAGAAGGGTCTAGATGCCTTTTTACACCTAAATAACATTGATTGTTATGCTATATAGGATTGTTTTCCCTAAATCCCTTCCTCATCCAATCCCTACCCTTCCTTGGTTGAACTTGATGGACAAGTGTCTTTTTTCAACCGTATAAACTATGAAACTATGAAACTATATATTTTATTTTAAAAAATCTGAATTTTAACTAATAACTAATGGTCATCCCGCGCCATAAATGTTTGCTACAAAACCCTATTTGAATACAAACTCGTTATTCAGAGCTGTTTCCGTTCAGGAGAAGGAACAGCCTCAGGGGTGTGGCAGCAGGAGGACAAATAAAGATATAAGTGGAATTTGGTGCTGTGCCCCCTTTTTCACAACCGCTTCATGTTAGTAGTTCTGATACTACTATTAATTTTATCTACAAAAAGGCTACTATACTATAGGAGCTCCCCCTCTTTCTCTGTAATATTTTCTATATAGTAAAAAGAGTTATGCACTATGTCATTGATACTAGCCAAGGGTCAACATTGCATTGTAAATACCCGGTATACCATAGAGTTGACATTAAGTGCTCATAGCATCTCCTCTTTTTACTGACTTTGACTTCTAATGAAAGTTTTTAATAAGTTTGAAACACGTAGAACATGTAGGAAGGGAGGGAGTCAGCCAAATTACTCTAACATACTACAACCTACAGCTCAGAGTGGCTTTTATTATAAGTACCCAGCATGCCATAGCGTTGACATTAAGTGTTCATAACAAGTTCTCTTTTTACTGACCTTGACCTCTGATGACATCTTTTAATAAACTTAAAACACATAGGGGGTCATTTACTAAGGGCCCGATTCGCGTTTTCCCGACGTGTTACCCGAATATTTCCGATTTGCGCCGATTGTACCTGAATTGCCCCGGGATTGTGGCGCACGCGATCGGATTGTGGCGCATCGGCGCCGGCATGCGCGCGACGGAAATCGGGGGGCGTGGCCGAACGAAAACCCGACGTATTCGGAAAAACCGAATTTAAAAACCGAAAAAGTGTCGCTTGGGGAGCGCTTACCTTCACCTGGTCCGAGGTGGTGCATTCCGGCGCGATGAGATGACTTTCAGCGCAGCAGCGCCACCTGGTGGACGGCGGAAGAACTACATTCATAAATCCCGGCCGGACCCGAATCCAGAGCAGAGAACGCGCCGCTGGATCGCGACTGGACCGGGTAAGTAAATGTTCCCCATAGGATCTAACAGAGGAACATGTTGGCAGGGAGTGAGACTATATATAGACACTAGAGAACAGGTTGCTACATTCTATAATGGGGCCATTACTGTCTAACCAGTCTGCTATTTGCATATCTGGAACTGCCTGATGTATGTAAGGATCCCTGTATCCAAGAGACAATAGCAGGCTCCTTACAATTGCATTATTTGCAAATACCTGTATCAGTGCTGGGGTGCAGTAGGACCATGTCATCAATTGTTTTAGATCCCTGGTTTTAATATAAGTAAATACAAGTTGTATTTAGTCATTCCCCTTTTTCTATTTAGTGAAGTTTCATTACAAAACAAAGAGAGAAGCTCACCCTAGTATTTTTGGAAGTAAAGGGGCTCCATTTTGGAATAACTTATTTATAAACTTTTATCCATTTTTGGAGGAGGGGTGTAGATGGGAGATTCCCTTGTTTTAACTGTTCACACTATTTGGAGGGTTCTTATGTTGTAATCTTAGAAAAATGATGGTATGTATGGTACATTATATTTTTAAAATAAGGTTTTCAAATTTCATAACCTGGAGCAGTTTATTTTTAAAAAGCCTGTTATGTGACTCCTTACATGAAATCATAAAGAAAATAATTGATACCATTTTATACAATGTTAGGCTATATTTAGACGACCGTTGCCCGCTGTACCGTAGCACGGCGGGCACATGGCGGCTCGCAGGGAGAGGAGGAGGTCAGTGCCGCTCAGCCCCGCCCAACTCCATAGGAATATATGGTGCACGGCGCCGTATCGGCCGAAAGATAGGACATAGGCACGTGTGCGGCACCGTACCGCTCCCGTTGGGCACTGTGCCGCCATTGCCATCTATGCGGGACGTATATCGGCCATATATACATCAGCCATATATATGTCCCCCATATGTTCATCTAGATTTAGCCTAACAGATAAATATACCAATTGGGAATTTCAGAGATCAATTAAAAAAAAGTTCCAAAAATACCTACCCCTTTAATAATAAATAATATTACCTAATTTCCACATTTTCCTGACATCTTTTAAACTCTTAACATTGTGACTGTAATAAAGTGTTCAAGTGACATAACAATCTCATAACAATTTTGCAGATAAAATTTACTGATAATTTATATACTACAATATACCTTGCATGTACAACATGTCCTTTAGGTTCATATAAGAACAACTCAACTTATTTTAAATAAACATTAAGAGGAGTTTGGAAGTTGAATAAATTTACAATTCTGTTAGGAGAACATGCGGGAAAGTGTAAATGAATATATATATATGGTGCATATTCTATAGCAGACTGATGACAGATGTGTTAACTTTTTGACAACATTAAAAATTCTGTAATGCTGAGAGCAAAAATCATCTAGTAGTAAATAAAGTAATGACTGTAGATGTATTGGATTTCCTTATTCATGTTCACAAGGCACACACACCTCCCTAAATCTTTGGGACACAATGGTAATTACTTTTACCCCTTCCCACGTATGCCCTTTTTCGTTTTTGCGTTCCAGTTTTTGCACCCATCCTTTAAAAATCCATAACTTTCCGTATTTATTTTAGTTGTCTGTGTACAGAGCTGTATAAATGCTTTTTTTTGGGGGGGGGGGGGGCAAGTTGTACTTCCAAGTGATGGCATTTAATATTCCATGCCATGTACTGAGAACCAGGGGAAAAAAACACAAATCTGACAAAAAAATGCATTTGCGCCATTTTTTAATAGTTTTCACTGTTCGCTCCAAATGAAACATCTCATTCGCTCTTCGGGTTGGTAAATTTTTATAGGTTTTATTA
The DNA here is from genome assembly GCF_040894005.1 of Engystomops pustulosus. Taxonomy (NCBI): domain Eukaryota; kingdom Metazoa; phylum Chordata; class Amphibia; order Anura; family Leptodactylidae; genus Engystomops; species Engystomops pustulosus. The sequence continues at coordinate 86,331,866 of NC_092418.1, forward strand.
CGGTTTAATAGATTAAAAAAATGAAAATATTTTAAGCAAAAAACTATTTTTTCAATTTCGCCATATTCTGACGCTAATTGTATAAATTCTAACTCTTGGTATAGATTTTGCATTGTCCTACAGGAAGTATAATTTACAAAACAGACTTATGAGTGCATCAGGACAGGTAGACAACAATGTCAGGTAACAGCCATCACCAATGTTCTGTTGATTCCATGATATGAGTTAAGAAACTTGCATTTTAAAACTCTAGAAAGTACAGTATTTTCCAAGACTTAGGCCCGTACACATGAACGTATGTTCTGTGGCACCTGGTCAAGGTACCAAGGTACAGTGAGTACACAATGGGGCACATTTACTTACCCGTCCTGTGTGATCCCCAAAAGTGCATTGTCCAACCGGAATGCACATCTGCGGCGATTCAGCAAGATCGTGCACCGATATCCTGCATGTGTGGCTTCCCCGCTCAGGTCCAGCAGAGTTCACCTTCTTCTTCCTGGTGTTTTGCGACACAATTTGAATGTTAAACCCCGCGCTCAGTCCGAATCAGTTGGATCGTCCGACGGCCAGCCCCCCAATTTCTGTCGCATGAAAGCCAGCGCAGCTGCACCACAATCCGATTGCGTGCGACAGAATACCCAGTTGAATACCTGTCACAGTGGTGCAAATACTGAAAATTTCAAAAATCTGACGAAAGTGTGATCTGTGGACCCTTAATAAATAAGCCCAAATGTCTTACTGCTCAGTGACCGAGCCGGGCAGTTACATATCCTTTACTCAACGGCGCTAGCCATTCAGCTTTCTATGGAGAAGGAAGAGCTGAGAAGCCCCTCCTCCTTCTTTCTCCTTTTTTGCCACTGTGAAAAACTACATAACATGAAATATGAGACATGGAAATACATCAAACAACAAGATCACGGCCGCTTCCTGCCAAGAGAGGAAATGTAGGTTAAAAAATCCCACTATTCGCACCCATTTATCTTGATCAAATGTTTGAATTGATTCTTTAACGTGTAATTTTAATACAAGAATTCTTTTCTCCTTAAGAATTAAATTTGTTTTGGAGATAATTGCAGCTTTTAACAATCTGAATGAGGAGATTGATCAGTTGTCTGAAGCCTTTCCTTCCATTTATGACTTAAATCAATCAAAATCTTCAATGCGGACGAGTTAAAATGATCAATTCATCTCGGAGATTGCTCCTGCTGACACACGGGGTTGGGATTATGAGAACGGCTCCAGGAACCTGCAGAGATATTTTTAAATGATCAAATCTCTCTGTGGTGAGGAAGGACGGAGATAGGATCAGGCTTCCTCCTTTCTCCCCCTTGACTCTGCGTCGTAAATTACAGCATATGATTAAGAAGTCCAGTTTAATCATCACTCACCTCCCAGACTTACTAAGATATTACTAGCACGCTGTTTCCTTCCCATCATAAAGAAGTGACATTAATAATGTCCTGGTTAAAATTACAAGGTGTTTCCTCAGGATACAAGAACATAGTGATACAACTATCAATCTCCATCAACACCATGGCGATGGGGACAAGCCTTCACTTAGTAGCTGAACAGTAATTGTTCAACATTTATTATTTACACATTAAGGAGGAAGAGTCATAAAAATTTGGTGAAGATTTTCCATTTTTGTATGCTAGAGGAAGTGAATAATAAAATATGGGAAACACCAATGGAAGCCTAGTGGATCTCATTTCAGTTGCAGAGACATTTTGGGCACCAGATTTTTCCTAGTTGACATTTACGATGGGGTTTCTGTCTTTTTTATGGCACTTCCACTACCTGTTCTCCTTCCTAACCCATTTATTAGTAGGCCTCTCTCGAAAAAATGTGATTTTCCACCTCCTCCGACTCCGTTTCAAAAAGGGGCATAGTTTTTGTAGTGTGGAAACTCAGACACAAATAATGGGGATTATTTACTAGGGGTCGTGCTAGTGAAGGTGGCGGATTGGGGAAAATAATCGCAAAAGCTAGCATTTGTGATTATTTCAGGGCCTCTGCGCCACTGGCTGTGCGCAGAGGTCCTGATAAATAAGCCCCATTGTGTTGGATTGGTTTTCTTTGTGGAAACACCAGATTCATGAAGTAAGGCAACATCCTTTTCAACTAATTTTTGGAATTTATCCATAGTAAGAATCTTAGAGTTTATGGGATGAAAATCTAATTTTAGATTCATGTACCTATTTGGTCCCTCTACGTTGGGTCCTGCAAGAACAATCCTTATACACTGTATTCAATGTACATCTTGTCTATCCATGTTCCCTTGAGTAAAGTTTATGGTTGATTAAAAAAAAAAAACCTATTAACCCCTTTCCACGAATGGACTTTTTCCCCCCTTGCCGCCATTTTTGTTTTTTGCTCCCCGCCTTCAAAAATCCATAGCTTTTTTTTTTCTGTGTACAGAGCTGTATGAGGGCTTATATTCTGAGTAACAAATTGTGCTTCGTAGTAGCTGTCTTTTATATTCCATGTTGTGCACTGGAAAGCTCAAAACATTTCTAAATTAAATTGACAAAAAAAGAGTTTGTTCCATTTTCTTTTGTGCTTAGTTTTTACTACTTTCACTGTGTTTTCCAAATTACACATCTACTTCATTCTTTCTCTCGGTATAATTACTAGGATACCAAATCGATATAGGTTTTATTAGATTTTTAAAAAATGTAAATCTTTTGTACGGTAAAAAAATATCTTTGTTTCCCTCTACTCTGACACCAAAATTTTGGTGTATGGACCTGTGTGTTGCGTAATTTCTACCATTTTTGGGGTTGTATGACCTTTTGCTAAATTTATGTTCAAATGTATATGTGTTGTGAAATTACAAAAACTTCCAATAAACTTCAGGGTTGGATCCAGGAACCCCTAACTTTTTAACCTGTGTTTTGCATCTGTTTATCACTTATCCCTTTTTAAAAAGCTGAGGGAGGGGGGAATGAGGGAGTTTTAGAGAGATGCTGGCTGTGTGTGAGACATTGAAGAGAATTCCTGAGGGAATGAGGGAGCTCTCTGAAGAGAAAACACAGTCCTGCCAGCAACTTTTTAAAAGTGATTTTAGCTAGATCTGAGCCAGGGGTGTAACTTGAGGGGATGCAGAGAGTGCGATTGCAACCAGGCCCAGGAGGCTTAGGGGCCCATAAGGTGTCAGTATCCAATATGAGAAGACTTGTAATGTAAAATACTATACATTATAGTCAGGGGCCTGGCACAGACTTTGCACTAGGGCCCTTCAGCATCAAGTTACGCCACTGATCTGAGCTATGGATTTTTATACAAAAAAAAGCATGGGGCACAGTATGAAGACTTCTGTGAGAACCTGTCATTAGATTTAATGGTGAAAACCTGATGACAGGTTCCCTTTGAGAGGAGGATAAGGCTAGGCTTCTATGAACTCCGTCTGTGTGACATTGCCTACGCAAATGTGTTCTTAGTTTGTGTAACAAATCTGCAATTTTAATATTATTGGAGGACAAGCTTCTTCCTATTTGTATCCGTGTGTCTGGTCCAGTTGATTAGAATTTCTTTTAATAACCTGCGTCTCTAATTTCTGGTAATATGCATGATTCGGGGGAGAGGTATTGAAGTCATTTAAAAACACATTGCATTTCCTCTACTTCTTTACATGACATCTTTCATAAAGAGAATGGTTTTCTCCAAGTGAGAAAGTTCCTTTCATCACACAGAACACATTTCTGTTTAGATGTGAAAAGAAACAAATTAGATTTTATTTTCATCCTTTCCGCGGCTTCTGATTGCATTTGGAGGGCTGAGATTTTTTTTTTCACTCTTCTTAGACTTGTACTTTATTTATATCTACAGAGAAGTGCACACAATGTGAGGGTGCTCTGTCATTGCCGCATTATTTTCACACCCCTGGTTTGTGCCGCTCTTTTACAATGCGTTGGAAGATGTGGCATGTTTTTTAATGTAAATGTGATTTTTACCTCCAGCTGGGATCTATTGAAATTGTAAAGTTCCCTCAAAAGAACTCATTTAAAAAGAGTAAGAAAAAAAAAAAAGAAAAAAAGAAATCCGGCCATTGTTCAGTCTGACGGCACTTTCTGGTACTCGAGCATATACTTTACCATCCTGATATTTTGTGCATTGATCGGAATGAGTCAGTGAAGAAGTTACAAAATGAGAGTGCTCTCAAATATACCTACCTAAAGTGTAGACCTACCTATGTATCTGTATACATTTATTTACTAAAATATGCCTTTTTATGCTCTCTACGTAGCACCAACATACTCCTCCACAATGTACAAAGTCTTTAATGGGAACAATTAAACTACAAAATGTCTTGAACTTTTAAAGGGAATCTATCATAAAATTCAAGCGTGATAAACCAAGGACACTTACTCATAGATCCAGGCACCATGACTGTGGTGTTCTTCTTATATTTGTTATCCATGGCCTCCTGCCTTCTAAAATCGACTTTTCAAATTATGCTAATGAACCAGAAGGGCTCTAGTGTCCCAGAGCCTCTCTTTGATGTAGCTCCACAGCCTGTTACACTGTCTCACCCTCCTCCCTCAGCACTTCCCCCTACTTCTTCCTGTTGTATTCTCACAGCACACAGTGGATGGGGGAAAGAGGAAACAGAGGAAGGAAGAGACAGTCTGTGAAGACAGGATGAAGGAGCTCAGATAGAGACCTTGTGGCTCATTAGCATAATTTGAAAAGTTGACATTAGAAGGAAGGAGGCCATGGATAAGAAATATATTTAGTTTTCCACAGTCACAGTACCTTGACTATCAAGCTCGATTTAAATGGTAGATTTAAACACTCACATCATAGCTGATTCATTGCATTTCCTCTTTTCATCTATTAAAGGGACGTTCTGACAAATATGTTAATGTTCTAGCCCATCACTCACGTACGTGATGTATATTGTAGCTAAGTGACTCTTCTTAACTACGTTCTTATCTATGTCTTATGATTCCACCAATCAGACTCTGCAATTTACACAGGAAGTCAGGTTCTCTATTATTTTCTATGGGAGCCACAATATACATAACTTCTTGTCCACACGTATAACGCTACGCTGGTTAGAGAGAATTTGAGTGTCATCCATATAACACAGGTAAGGCCAGATGAGAGATAAGTCAAATCATAGTAAGAAGATTAATGTAATGATACAATTACAGCTGAAATTCTTTCGTCTAGACTCTACACTTCCTGAGCAATCGGTGGTGCTAGTTTCCTGGGCTACCTCTTACTAACCATGTCTCCTTATCTGACTGCAAATATCCTAATAAGCACAAGTTCCAACTCTGCAGAGATACCCATTAACGGATCTCAAGAGCTCCAGTGTGCAAAATGCAGCAAAAGTAGATGAAGTACTTACCAATCCATGAGATAATCAACTTAAACGTTGATAGCAAGATCATGTGACCCTAAGGAATTTGGTTGATGGCACCCTGCTTCATAGGGACACGGTGCATGTGCCGCTTCACCGTGCTGCGTTGGTGCTAGCTTTTTCTAGCTGGCTGTGCTTGGATATGCATAAAGGTGTCTTTAAGGAGCTTTGGACCAGGTAGCCAACCTAAATAATGTAGTACAGTGAAGAGGCGCATGCGCAAGACTTTAGGAGATGGATTGACATAGATGCTGAAGGGCTTTGCAGAATGGCTGCATGAAGCTTCACTGCGCAGCTCTTTAGCTCTTTGCCTTATGCTTACTATAGGGAGAATAAAAGTGGATTTTCTAAAGAAATGGGGCAACAGAAAATAATAATATAGGAAGTAATTACACACAAAGAGAAGAATAAGGTAATACTGGTGGTTTGTGGTAGGAGGTGTGGTGGCAGGTAACCTGTCACCATAGTTTTCCCAAATATAGCTAGTGGCAGGTTCTGATAGAGCCCTAGAAACTAACTGACACCCTTCTTTTAGCTAAAAATTGTTCCCCTCATATTTCCCTATATTCAACTTTATAAGTTTACCTGGTATCCAAGGGTGCCTATATCCAATCACAGAGAGCGTGGCCTTCTCTGGCTGAATCCAGCAGCTCCTCCCCATGCTTCAACTGCATGCAGCAGCAATATCATGTGACCAGGATGACATCATTACAGGTCCTTTAGCCTTCCAACATTAGCAAACTGTACACCAAGCAAATATCTCATGAAATCACAGAATACCATATCACATGAAATTATGAAGTCCATGCAAGCATACTGTGATTTTTTTATGTGGTCAGATATGTGCATGGGGTACAATTTGCTAATGTTAAAAGGCTAAAAGACCTTTGATGATGTCACCCTGGTCACATGATATTAGGCCATGCCCATCAAGTTGCTCTATAGATTTATATTTTCTATAGTTTAGAACAAAGCAAATTTAAGCAATTTTTTCGCAAAAAGAAGGGTGTCAGATAGTTACTAGGGCTTTATAGGAACCTGTCACTAGATGTATTTGTGAAATATGTGGTGACAGGTTCCCTTTAAAGTTCATTCACATTACAAAAACCTGTTTTGGAAAGGAGTCCCTAAGCAGATACTTGAACACTCATTTAGGATATTGTGTGTTTGCGAAACAGACAAACAATTATCAAATGAAAGAGGGGGTGGAACGATCGGTAATCTAATGTACTGTGGCAGTCCTAGGTCTATTTCTGTATCGGATCAATACCTTAGTAATTGTGTCTTGACTCATTGTTTAATTGGATTTCTTGTGTATATTGTAAGGACATGACCCAAATAACATTTAAATGATTTCCATTTACTCAACAAGAGGTTCTGCACTGTCTATTCAAGTAATAAGGGATTACAAAGATTGTCTTAATTTTTCCTTGGACTTGGGAAATAGAAATGGAAACAGCTTTTTTCTTTTTGGTAGGTTGTGTCTGATAAAATAGTTTGAAATGGTCCATTGTTTTAATAAATTGTTCTTAAATCAGTAGTGCAATCTTAGCAGCAAATCTTATCAGAGTAAAGTGCTGCCCTGTCCACTCACTTTCGTCTTATCAGGGAGGAGCTCTTTCTGATCTGCTTTTCACCCTGCAATTTCAGTTGACTTTCATCTTGCCAGCAAGACAGACAGACACACATTCCAGCTCTATGGGGAAGCAGTGAGTCACAGCAGCAACGTCTTCTCCCAACAGCTTTGAGACAACAGCAAATTCACAGGCAGAGGCTGCAAAATTAGAGCGGCTTGAAGGCCCAGGCTGTCTTCTTTTGCCCAGGACCATCAATGTGACAGTCGGAAATTAATTAACATATTTGCTAAATAAACTATGCTAATTTGTCTCATATTTCAGAAGAGCGTTCCTCTGTTGGATCATGTAGCCAGGCTCCTCCTAGATTACACTATAGATATTCATGTAACAATTCAATGTAACCAGAAACAGCTAGAAAGCAATTTAAAGGATGCTAAGAGATTTGGTTGGAGTTTGAGCTGGTGAAGATGATGAAAGGTCCTCCCTCTTTAAAGAAAATCTACCATCAAAATCCATCATGATAAACCAGAGGCACTTAGTTATAGATTCAGGCACTGTAACTGTGGTAATCTTATATTTGTCATCCATGGCCTTCCTCTTCAAAAAACAACTTTTAAAATTATTCCATTGAGTCTGAAGGGCTCCGGGGTGCAGGCTGTTACAAAGAGCAGCACATTTCTCATACAACCCCCTGCTCTCTCGCTCCTCCAGCTGCCTGTTTAATCTAGCCGCAGCAGGAAGTGCAGGTGGAGGGGTGACCTGCTCTGCTCATTGTAACAGCCTTTGAAGCTACAGCACTTAGAGGCTGTGGAAAACCCTTTAGGCTCATTAGCACAATTATAAAAGTTGATTTTAGAAAGAAGGAGGCCATGGATATTAAAAATAAGAAGATAACCACAGTCCCAGTGCCTGGATCTATGCTGCATTGTAAAAATAGATTTTCTTTAAATTGGAAATACTGAACCAAGGCAATACCTCCACCCTCCAACTTTGACCTGTTGATAGTTTAGAAGGCACCGGTCTGAGTGAGGTTTCTTCCTCCGAGCCCGCATTTCCCACTGTACCGCACAGAGGCCTCTCGGGGACCTTATGGGTATTATTATTAGTGTAATAAATTTGGCAACTGCCTCTAACTCCCCCTTCTAGGTTCCTGACCTCTCAAAGAGTATCCAGCAGCACCAGCAACCACAGCGGGTGCACAACACTACGAACTTGATCAATCCATCAATAAACAAAACCAAAGAAAGGCAGCACATGAATAGTTCAATAGAAAAATATGTGGGTACTTTATTCCCCTGCCCCCTTGCTCAGGGTCTGCTCCAGGTCTCAGTAGGCCCCTGGGTCACAGAACCTCAGTGGCCCCCTTTGTAGTGAACTCATGTAGCAGCATTAAAATTCAGAAACTAAAACAGTCTCCTGTTCCCTAAAACTATTTTATCATACTTTACGGTCCCCTCATGGTATTTTGTATAAAGACCCCCTCACACCCTATGGATTCCTTAGATACAGCCCTCTCTCCCCCATGGATTCCCTATGTACAGCCTTATCTGGGCCCCCTCAGGAGCAGATGTCTTGCTGTTCGCTTCTAAGGAGCCCTATTCTTTTGCCTTTCAGCCAAACAATCCGGTAGCCTATAATAATATACGTCCAATCAATAATTTCCATCCAAAATGAGCTTAATCAATAATTATCTTTTGGAAAACTCTTCATGTGTATCATGGAGCTGTCAATCATCTGTCACATCCATCATCCTTACATTACTCATTCCCACAGTGGAATACTAAGTTTAGCCCCACATTGTACAAATAATACATGGCTAATTTTAGCAACGTTCTCCCATTGTTATTACATGTTGGGAGCCGTGATGCTATGAAACTTGTTCTTTTCTCTCCGGATTCCTACTGCACACATGATCTGGTCAGTAATTAGAGCTCGTCAGCAATTACATGTGATTTGTTCAGACTTATCGGTCTCCTAGCACCCGGCATCACAAAGGAGCACCGCCGAAATGATGAGAGTGTTTATTTCTAAATGTAGCCGTCTACAAAATGCTCGAATGCCGGAACAAAAGCGGAGGCTAATCCTATAAGCCAAGGTAAGGACGTGGAATCTCTTAGTACTTAGTACAATATTGATGATGATGATGATGCTGTGATCCTATTGGATTTCTCAGGTACAGTAAAACACCATCACATGTAATTATTGCCTACAGTATATGGCGGCATTACTTTACACCAGTCCTGAAGGGAATTCATTATCGTTCCGTATTTCCCTTGCTGGTACTTGGCCCTCTGTACTAAAACATCTCTTGCAGATAAATGTTATGTGTTGTGGAAATAAGAGAGAAATTAGTTGTAAAGTATTATCACTTTTCCTGAAATGTTCTCAGTTGTAAACCTAATTATAAAAGTGATAATATTTTACAGAAAAGGGGAAAAATGTGGATATTGTAATGAAAATTACAATATACTACAATGCATTCAGAAACGTGCTAAGTAAAAATTTGCACTTGATATGAAAAAGAAATACATTTTAGATTGTCTATCAAATGTAAGTTTATATTGGAAAATAGTTAAATAGAGACACTTCCACCGTCCAACCTGAGAAACTTAAAGTACTGTCACCAACTTTTACACCTCTATCTTCAGTTCTATAGCACCTATAGTTCTGTAGCTTGTGGAATCACAAGCCTTATGCTATTTTAAAGAATAGATTTTTAACTTCAATATGAAACCAAAATGAATTTTTTAGGTAATATAATGGCCAAGATATTGGCATTTGACAGCCCCCATCAAGCCTTCAAAAATAACTAATAACAGACAAAAAAGTGACTTTTTTAGCTCTACTCAGCTTACTTTTACATGACAGAGGCTACATTTGGAGTTGATCTTTTTTTTTATAAGTAAGTGGGCAAGATTTAAGGAGATATTCTCATCTGCACATTTAATTTAATTCACCTGCCAAATACATACATCTCTACAATTTGATGTTGTTAAAAAACTATACCTGTGTGAAGCGATGTATTAGAAATGAGGCTGTTGTCCTTGGATACAACCACCGGCTTCTGGAGTGAAAAGAAACAAATAATGTTTGCATATCAAACTAGGAGTTACTGCATGTCCCAAAGCCATCATGTAGTAATAAATGCTGAATCCAGGCGGTCGGGCACCTCTATAGCATATGTTTTGCCACTGCCAGAGTGTGGAGGTGGTCATATTGAATGAGAACAATCTCATTTGCACACATACTTTTTAACCACTTACCGACGTGTGACGTATTAGTATGTCAAGCGTCGGCTGCAGGTGAATGGAGAGGGCTCATAGGCTGAGCCCTCTACATAGGGGGTAACTGTTTGCTGCTTATTTCAGTAAACACTTACCGGTAACACCCGCAATTGGTGCTAGCGTCCATCATGATTCACACATTGTAATGAAGGAGGAGGAAAATTCACATATACTGCCATACTGTCTACTATATGGCAGTACAGACAGTCCCCTACTTAAGGACACCCGACTTACAGACGACCCGTAGTTAAAGATGGACTCCTCTGCCCACTGTGACCACTGGGTAAGCTCTCTAAATGCAATGATCATCTGTAAGATGTCTGTAATGAAGCTTTATCGATAATCCTTGGTCCCATTACAGGAAAATATTTGGAAACTCCAATTGTCACTGGAGCAAAAATATTTTGTCTGGATCTACAATTATAAAATATTCCGAAACTGTATATTTTATTATTGTAGATCCAGACAAAAAAAAATTTGGCCCCAGTGACAATTGGAGTTTAAACATTTTTTGCTGTAATGGGACCAAGGATTATCAATAAAGCTTCATTACAGACACCTTACAGCTGATCATTGCAGTCTGGCACTATAGAAAGCATTCAGAGAGCTTCACCAGAGGTCAGAGGGGTCTGTCTATAACTATGGGTTGTCTGTAAGTCTGGTGTCCTTAAGTAGGGGACCGCCTGTATGTATATACAGGGCAGACAAATTAAATTAAATGGGAATGCCAGAAAAGCATATTTCATACCCTACCTGAGGATGATTGTAGTTTTAGTGCTAATGTTGGGAGCTGACATTTGTGGTTGTTAGGGGATAGATGGGACATGGTTGGTTCCATACTGCCCTGCTCGATATATATTTTTTAAAATATCTTTATCTAAATTTTTTACATTTTGCTTTTTTAAAGGACATCTACCACTAGATCAAGGACTGTAAACCAAGCACACTGAAATACTGGTGGTGTGTGCCCCCTCTGGCAGGATCTGCTCTTCTTTTAGCTTCTTATACCCTAGTTTTTAACGGAAAAAAAGGCTTTTAAAACTATGGAAATTAGCCTGAGGGGCACCAGGCTCCATAGGAGTTAATGGAACCTGGAGCCCCTCAGGCTCATTTGCATAATTTGTAAGCCCCTTTAAAAAAATAAAATAAGGGCATAAGAAGCTAAAAGAACAGCAGATCCCCACAGAGGGGGCACACACCAGTATGTCAGTGTGCTTGTTTTACAGTCCTTGATCTGGTGATAGATGACCTTTAATGCCCCTTAGTGAATTTAGATATGTAATTTGGATGGAAATTCCCTTTAAGGCTATATTCAAAAACAAAACATTTGTTGTAAACCTTTCTGTTCCAAGGCAATAATAATAATAATAATAATAATAATTTATATAGCGCCTTCAAATTCCGTAGCACTTTACTAAATCAATCTGCAATATATCTGAAGAGAACTGGCAGAAATATGTCGATATTTAGAAATATTTAAATGTATGAAATGTTTTTTTTTCAGTCCAGGACTTGTTCATGTGAACATGTGCCCTGGGACTGTCCATCTAATTGAACTGTAAATGCTGCTGGTTTTCCCCCTGCAATGCATATAAGCAAATTCTTCACAATAACTATCGCAATCTAATGGATTGAGATGAAGGAAAATAAGCACCGGTTTTAACCAGCAAGTGTTGATGTGTGAACGATGTCCTAAACACAATATTAATAGCTGGGTTATTACACTGCGTATGTGATGCACAAGCTTACCGTTAATACCCAGTAATCTTGTCTTGGATTTCTTTTATGATCCAATGTTTAATATGGACACAACCTCAGCTGTCATTCTCAGCTGTATTGATGTAAAATTGATGTTTTTGTAAATTGTGTTGAATCTATGTAGAGAAGAGACATTAATAAGTAAAAGAAGCAACACATTTGGCATGATATGAAAGTGGTTAGCATTGCCCATCTGTTGTCCTGGGGCTTTGGGAATGATCCGGACCAGCTTGCTTTTATATGTGATGTTGGTACGTTTTGTCTTTGTTTCAAATATATATACTGATATTTACTGGGTTTTCGTTATAATAGAATGTGGTTAAAGAGAACCTATCACCACAATAACCCCCCCCCCCCCCAAAAAAAAGCCCACAAACAGCACCTTCTTCTATTTGTTCACCCAAACCCTCCTGGAGGTTTTTTAGTATATATATATATATATATATATATATATATATATATATATTGCAGCCTGATGAAAAATTATCTTTTATTCTTTTGTAGGGTACAGTCAGGCAGTCAGGCAACCCCACCACCGGCAGTCAGTCAACCCAGCCTCCTGCAGTCAGGCAACCCCACCTTCTGCAGTCAGGCAACCCCACCTCCTGCAGTCAGGCAACCCCACCTCCTGCAGTCAGGTAACCCAGCCTCCTGCAGTCAGGTAACCCAGCCTCCTGCAGTCAGGTAACCCAGCCTCCTGCAGTCAGGTAACCCAGCCTCCTGTAGTCAGGTAACCCTGCATCCTGAAGTCCGTTAACCCAGCCTCCTGCAGTTAGGTAAACCAGCCTACTGCAGTCAGGAAAACCAGCCTCCTGCAGTCGGTCAGCCCAGCCTCCTGCAGTCAGGTAACCCCCACCTCCTGCAGTTACTTTGCTCTGCCCACTCCATGCATCTGGCATCCGTGCCCTGCCTCCTAATTGTGATTTCATTCTCAGATCTGGAGATCAAGGAAGAAGGGCTGGAAAGCCAGATGTATGGAGTGGGCAGAGCAAACCGAACGCAGGAGACAGGGCTAACTGGTCTACCGGACTACATAGTACAAAAGAATAAAACATGATTTTTAATTCATTTCATTCAATCTAGAATTATGCTAAAAATACCTCCAGGGGGTGTACATATCACAGAAGAAGGCACTGTTTGTGGGCTTGGTGGGGGTTAATGTGGTGACAGGTCTCTGATCTGATGACATTTACCATGTAAGCAAATACTGAATCCCACCAATGAATGGTTATTGGTTGGTTGGTTTTTTAATATGCATAAAGGGTAAAATGTACCCACAATCTAAAAATATAATTTTTCAACAAGGGGTCTGGTCAGCCTACATTCCACCAATGTGTGGAACCCCTCATCTCCAAGCCCCCATGCAGTTGCGTGGGATGCACTTTTGGCAAATCTGGCTCATGATATTTCCTAAAAGGTAAAAGAGGACACCCGGCATCTTCATTGTAGAAAGATAGACTGACGCAGGTTTTAACCTCTAGTTAACCAAGAATGTATGGTAGCTTTTGTCAGTTTGAAGACAACACACTCTTCAAAGACCTGGTGCTGTGCTCTATGATTGGGGCAGTACAAGTGAACAATTTCTCACAGGGAGGATATGTTAACTTCACATGTACCCTAATACTAATAGTCTGAAGACTGAAAGTAAAAGCAGAACCCTAAAGGCTCCCTCCCATGTTTTACCGGAACTCCGGTGTCATCAGGGGATATGGGTCTTTTTAAAGTGGGAGAATCCATGGGTTGTACGGCAAATGTAGGGTGGGACTATCTATATGCAAACATCCATCAAATTGTCCCCAAGAGTCTGAACGTGCCAGCTCATTAATAATAAGGTCAAGAGTCCCACCCAGTGTGGTAAAATGCCCCTATCATACCTGTACTGAAACCGGATATGTGCAAAGCACGTATGCGTGATTACTGAAAAAGAATCAAAGTGCACATTCAAAGTCCAAAAATTTCAAAAGTTGGAAAAATCCAAACTAACACTAACGGTGCAGCGTGAAGGCGCAGGGAGGGCCACTGGCGTGTGTATAGTGGCCTCTTGGATATATCTGCATCTGTGTCCGAGTGGCCACTACACATGCTCAGCCATATAATTAGCTGTAATGCCGTATACTGCAATATGCTAATAGGTTTAAAATAAAATACAAAACTTAAACTAACTTGGCCTAACTACAACAAAAGATATTGACTGATGTGTGCTGAGAACGGCTGACTTATTGTACCGTCTCCAGTCTAATATGTAGGACTTCTATGGCTCTATTATCCACTTTTTAGCCTTGGAAAACCATTTGTACTTTAAATACAAAAAACTGCACCTGAAACTCGAATCAATGCCCTTCAAGTCTCAAAGATGTAAGTCGCTTGCAGCATTAAATGGAGGAAGCTACAGAAAGTGGTGTTCTGATCTGAGCTAAGTAGGGGGCCTGACATTGGAGCACATTTGGAATGAAATATATTCATTTCGAGGCTTCTTCTAATATACCTATATGCAGTCAAAATGAAGAATATCCCTGTGGCTGTCTTTGAGAACATTGTCTCAGGATGTCTTAAGTCATGTCACCATGTAATAGACTTTCTCAGTAGTCGGCAGCTACGATTCTACTAACAATAGGTAATAGCTTCAGTTGGATTTTTCATTTCATATTTGCTTGTTTTTTTTATCTTAAGTTGTTACCTAAGAAGTAGTTTCTTAAATATTATATGTCATGTCAACAATAAAATGTTTTGGGAAATTTTTTGGTTTTCATCAAGTAGAGATGTCAATATAATGTCCATATGCTGTACCCTAATAGTGTATATGGAAAGGGTTTTAACCTGATAAGAGAACAGATTTCAGTACATGTCAGAACCCACTAGCAGTTTCTTATACAGAAATGTAGCAGAAAACGTGGCGGTGTCAGGGACAATCCCGAGGGGTAAAATGAAATGCCTCCTTCCTCCGTCCCCACAAAAAAAAATCATAAGAAAAAAATCTAAGAGGCCGACTATAGTGGCTCTTAGCAATCTCATCCATTACAAGGTAAAGGAGTGGGGGGTTGATAGTCAGGTAAGGTGTTCAAGCTCACTCCCTGCCATAAACACTGCTTTGAGTTTTAAGGTGTCTGTTGAAATCCTCCATATGTCATCATCATTATCTCCTCACAAATTTCCCTCTTCCCACTACTCCTCCCCTCCTCCCTCATGTAGACATGAGCTGATTCCATGCTACAATCAAATCTTAGTCAGATCACATATGCATGAGGGATGAGGGAGTGTTGTGAGGAGATAATCATGATGACATACTGTAGGTACACAGAGAATTCCAACAAACGTCCACTTGACGCGATCCAGTTTGCTGGCAGGGAGCCAGGTATACTCTTATATACTTTTAAAAGTGAGTGGAACCAATAATGTCATCTATTAAAGATGATTGTGAATTAGTATTAAAAGACTATAGGAACCCATCATTAGGTGAAATGTAAAATCCCGATTTTAAGTTCCCCTAGTTGATAAGTTTACCTTTTTGCAGGTACAAAAAGGTTTGCAGAAGTACCTGCTCCTTCCTCTGATGACACAGCTAGTGGTGACCAATCAGAACTGAGCAGTTTGGACGTATGACACAATTGTACCTGGTCTGAATTTGGTACTTAAAGGGGTATTCCAGGAATCAGCATAATTCATATATAAATAAGTCAGTAAAATATAAGCCAATATGTAAATAGTTGTTATTTAAAATTTAGCTCCCCTTAGCAGAAAAATTCTGCTGCCATGATGGCAGTTACACATCATTACTGTGAGGTAGTAACAGAGCAGGATAATCTGTTACATCATCACTGGGGGCAGGAAATAATAGGGAGGAGTTACTGAGAACTAAAGGATCAGGGGACTTGTAGTTTCCAGTGACGGCCATCTTGGTAATAACTGTGCCTACTTTAGAGAGGCCATAGCATTTTGTGAATCATAAAACCATTTAAGCTCCATTTTGTAAATAATGACACTGAGTTTGTTATATTCATTTATTTATAGCATCATGGGTTTTTGTATCAGACGTTCATATTTCCGGAATAACCCTTTAAAGAACACTTTCTCCTACTGTTTTGCAATGAAAAAACAAGATGAGGGGTGACTCCTGCCTTCTTCTGCCTTGTATAACACGGTTTACATGAATAGACTTAGGAGTGTTTATTTTCATGCGATAAGATATTATCTTCACTTTGCAGCTACAGAGCTAAAATGGTTCATGTTGATAAGGTTGTAAATGTATTAAACCTCCTATTTGTTTATTACTTTCTATGGGATATGCTGAGATGAGTGGTATGTTGAAGGACCAGTGATCACTACACGGGCTTTGATTGCTGTCCCTGTGTTGAGTTGCTGGTATTTCACTTCTTTCTTTCCAGGAATGTTGGATAAGAGACAACATTGTCATCTGATCTGCGATGTGCCTGACTGAGCACTTTTACACTCTGATGCTATTAATATGACCTGACAATGCTAACAAGGCATTGAAAGGTTTATTCTGGTAACATCTCCTAATGACCTTTTCGCACATAAGTCCAGAACCACTAAGCGCTGTCAAATCAGGGCACCAATGTGTTCCGGCACGGCCAAGATTTATGCGTGGCATGTCAAATTTCCATTCATTACACACTGACTCTCACGTCTGTTGTCCTACTATGTTTTGTCTACTTGTGATCACCTACGTGACTATTAAATGCCAGAGGTAGGAAGATTATGATTCATATGGCAACTGGAACTAAGAAATTTACAATTATAGTGCAAACTGACCTAAAAGAATAACTACGTGAGAAGATAACTGTCCAGGGGGTAGATCAAAATTTCCAACCAGCTGCCTCATTAAAGGTAGTGTGATGTTCATAACCTAAATCTTCATCTAATCTGAAGGCTACTTCCTTGGGGCAGATCACATCGGGAGGTCACATAATAGTTGTGTGTGAAAACTGAACTCTTTTAATCTCACAATTTGTAATCCTTTATACAATATAATCTTCATTTATTGACTGTGTTTTCTGGGTACTTGGTGACCCTGTTGGATGTCCAAATGCTAATTCAGTTTTAATGCCTAAAGTCATAATAATCCTTATTTATATAGCACCATCAAATTCTATAGCGCTTTACAAATCATAGGGGACATATACAAATAAAATTAAACATTACAGTACAAATAGTCATATGGAACAATAGAAGTGAGAGCCCTACTCACAAGAGCTTACAGTCTTTTATTTCTATATCTACAATTCGCTTGAGAAAATCCCTGAAAGAGGGCCATATGTCACTTAAACTCTTTGCATAGGTATTGGCAGAGGTGGAGTTGTTTCTCTAGCCATCATTATTTGGGTTCATAACAAACGTTGTGGGTTATGGTCCCTGGACCAAACCCTGAACTTCATTAGAAACTCGTAGGTTTACCCCCACTGGCAAGGATTTTGGCATCAACTCTTTAAATGTCACTGGCAAAGTTACCTGCGCACGCTGGCACTAACCTGCATGACATTATTGGGAATGCCACCTCTAGGTGGCGGCATGCAGTGATCAGTGCCAGCACCTGAACTCATACAGCTTTTTATTTAATTCAGGTGCGGTCGAACCAAATTTCATCAGGTCCCCTCATCACTATATCAGAATATATGCTACTAGCTGGAGTTGATGCATGTGGTGAACGGTCCTCTTTAAAGGGGTTTACTGGGCAAATATTGGATGACTATCCATATAATAGGTCCTTAATATCAGGTTTGTGGGAGGCCAATATCTAGCACACTAATACCGATCGATGTATTTCGGTCATCAATATGTTTAGCCCAGAAAAATTCTTCTAAGTGAGCCTGTCATGGTGAACTATAGCACAGATGGAGGTTAGCCGTAAAGATGAAGAGCCCCACCAATATATTACTTCACCTCCTTCTGCTCTTAAAGGTCATCTACCACCAGGCTGACGTCACTTGAGCGCCTCTTGTCATTGCCGGGTTTTAATTTATTCTGCCCTCCTCCTGAGACCTTACTTCCTTCTCCCGGTCAGGGAGCAAGGATCCGGCAGGTGACCTCAGAGAGAGCAGGGCGTGTGCTCTCTCCTAACTCCTAGCCAGGAGCAGGAGGTATGATCACAGTGGGGGGTGGAATAAATTAAAATCTGAAGATGCTGAGCTGCTCAGGGTGTCATCACCTGAGCGCCTCTTGTCATCGTTGAGTTTTAATTTATTCCGTCCCCCCCTCCTGAGATTGTACCCCCTACTCCTAGCCAGGGAGCATGGAAATGGGTGTTGACATCAGAGAGAGAGCGGGGGCGTGTGCTCTCTCCTAGCTCCCCAGCTGGGAGCAGGAGATACGATCGCAACGGGGGTGGAATAAATTAGAACCAGAAGATGCCAAGAGGCTCATTTACATATTTTTTACAAGTTATTTTCTTACCAAAGGTGCCCTTTCTTTATGAACTATAAACAGTTCCAATTAATGCTGGACATCTACTATTAGTTAAACTGATGGTAGATGTCCTTTAAATATCATCTCTAAGGCTTAGGCAGCATATTCAAAGTGGGGTGTTCCCTTTAATTTTCTATTAAATTCACTGATTAGCGAACGAGCCACAACGTAAGAATTATTACAACTAGATTTTAGCACTGGCACAGAAAGTGTCTGTATGTGTTACTGTATGTGCTAAATTGTTCGAGAAAGTTTAGAGCTACAATAGAAAACATATTTTTCTACGGAATGTGTTCTGAAAACTGAAGAAATAATTGAATGGGTGGTTGGCTAAAAGCTGCAAAAGTTCAAGGTAGTTTTTTAATGCCAAGGGCACGTTCATGCTTTGTTTGTGAACTTTCCTTCTTGTTAGAAAACTGATCAGCCAATGCACCCTACTTATTTGTATGGAGCTCAATCTAACATTAAAGAGCCTTCAATACCCGTCATAATTATTTGAAGGGTTTTTAATCTTTTATTTTATCATTGAGATTAGAGAATGACTATGTGGTAAGAAAAAAAACCCATGTAACTGATACCATTTTCACAAGACTAAACCTGGAGTAAATCTGAGGAAAATACTTAAAGGGGTTGTCTACATTAAGCAAATGATTAACATTGTTTGTGTGATAAAAAGTTATACAATTTTCCAATCAATTCCCCAAACTGATCGGTGGGGGTCTGACTGCTGGGATCGCCACCGATCAAGAGAATGGACCCCACATTTCATGAGAATGGAGGTTAAGTTCTTACTAATTGGATGAAGCAGCAGGTCGAGCATGAAACCTGCTGCTCGATACTATTGGTTGGAAATTGCTGACCGTAGGGCTTGGCTACCTTGCACTTTCATAGATACTGAATGGGAATGCTGTAGCGTCCTGCTTGGAAATTTTAAACCAATCCCGTAATGTTGAATGGAGCACAGGAATATACGTTTAAACTGGTGCTCCATTCAACTAGTGAGAACGGGACAACATTCTCATGATTGGTTGGGATTCCTGGAGTTGGTCTCCCATTGACAAGATTGTTGAACCCTATGCTGTGGATAGGTGATATCAATAAAAAATGATCCATCCCCTTTAAGGATACATATGAGATAGTTTCAGCCAAACATTCATTGAGTTGACACCCATATAGTATCATAGTATCATAGTATCATAGTATATAAGGCTGGAAGGAGACGCAAGTCCATCAAGTCCAACCTTCAAGAATTAAATAAATGTTTTATCCCCATAACCCGTGATATTTTTTCTCTCCAGAAAGTCATCCAGGCCTCTCTTGAACATGTACATAGAGTCGGCCATAACAACCTCCTGCGGCAGAGAGTTCCATAGTCTCACTGCTCTTACAGTAAAGAACCTTTGTCTATGGTGATGGTAGAACCTCCTCTCCTCTAGGCGTAGAGGATGCCCCCTTGTCCTGGTCACAGGCCTAGGTATAAAAAGATCTTTGGAGAGATCCTTGTACTGTCCGTTCAGGTATTTGTACATTGTAATGAGGTCTCCCCTCAGTCGTCTTTTTTCTAAACTGAATAATCCCAAATTTTGTAATCTGTCATTGTATTCTAGTCCCCCCATTCCCCTTATAATCCTGGTTGCTCTCCTCTGCACCCGTTCCAGCTCTACTATATCCTTTTTATATACTGGTGCCCAAAACTGTACACAATATTCCATGTGTGGTCTGACTAGGGATTTGTATAAGGGCAGAACTATGTCTTTATCATGAGAATCTATTCCTCTCTTGATACATCCCATTATTTTATTTGCTTTAGCAGCAGCCGCCTGGCTCTGGTCACTAAAATTAAGTTTACCATCCACCAATACGCCCAAGTCCTTTTCAGCTTCAGTTTTACTAAGTAATTGACCGTTTAGAACATAATTATACTTTTTGTTTCCATGGCCCAAGTGCATAACTTTACATTTATCTACATTAAACCTCATCAACCATTTCTCTGCCCATCCCTCAAGCTTCCACAAATCCCTCTGTAATGCTAAACTATCGACCTCAGTATTTATTACTTTACACAGCTTAGTATCATCTGCAAATATTGAAACTTGACTGTGTAAACCCTCTACAAGGTCATTAATAAAAATATTAAAAAGAAGTGGCCCCAATACTGACCCCTGTGGCACTCCACTGGTAACATCAACCCAATCTGAGAATGTGCCATTAATGACCACCCTCTGTTTTCTATCACTAAGCCAATTACTTACCCAGATACACAGATTTTCTCCTATTCCCAGCAGTCTCATTTTATATACCAACCTTTTATGTGGCACGGTGTCAAATGCCTTTGAAAAGTCCAGATATACAACATCCACAGCGTCCCCCAGATCCAGTCTTGAACTTACCACCTCGTAGAAACCAATCAGATTAGTCTGACAGGACCGATCTCTCATAAACCCATGCTGACGCTGGGTTATAAGGTTGTGCACAGTGAGATACTCCAGGATAGCATCTCTAATAAACCCCTCAAATATTTTCCCCACCACAGCAGTTAGACTTACGGGTCTGTAGTTTCCAGGATCGCTATTTGATCCTTTTTTGTATATTGGTACCACATTTGCCATGCGCCATTCCTGTGGAACATAACCAGTCCTCAGTGAATCTTCAAATATTAAAAATAACGGTCTGTCTATCACCGTACATAATTCATGCAGAACCCGGGGGTGTATGCCATCTGGCCCAGGTGATTTATCTATCTTAGTGGTTGCGAGGCGGCGCCGTACCTCTTCCTGGGTTAAACTGTTGACATTATAAAAAGAATTAACATTATTCCTCATTGTGTCTTCCACCAGGGGATTTTCCTGGGTAAAGACAGTTGAGAAGGCGACATTCAGTAGATTGGCCCTTTCCTCATCTCCTTCCACCATGACCCCCATGTTATTTCTAAGGGGACCCACACTCTCTGTTTTTAGTTTCTTATCATTTATATACTTGAAAAATAATTTGGGATTATTTTTGCTCTCCCTGGCAATATTTCTTTCAGTCTCTATTTTTGCGGCCTTTATCTGTTTTTTACAGGATTTATTTTTCTCTCTATAATCCTGTAATGCCTCATCGCTACCTTCACGTTTTAGCACCTTAAATGCTTTATCTTTCTCGCTTATTGCTTTCCTTACAAGACTAGTTAGCCACATAGGGTTTTTCTTGTTCCTTTTATGCTTTTTCCCATAAGGTATGTGTTTCTCACAGGACTTTTTCAGAATATATGAGAAAAAGTCCCATTTTTGGGGGGGGCTTTTGTCTTTGAGAGCATTATCCCAGTCTATGCCTTTTAGGTCTTCCCTTAGTTGATGAAAATTTGCCCTCCTGAAGTTTAGAGTGTTGGTTGCCCCTTCACTAACGTGCTTAGTAAAGCGTAATACAAAATCAATGATATTATGATCACTATTCCCCAGGTTCCCCCCAACCTGTAGTTTTGATACCCTATCAGGTCTGTTGGTAAGGATAAGGTCCAGCAGTGCCCCCCCTCTTGTTGGCTCCAGGACTAGTTGCGACAGGTAATTGTCTTTTGTTGTTGACAAGAACCTGCTACCTTTGAAGGACCTGCAGGTTTCTGCCCCCCAGTCAATATCTGGGTAATTGAAGTCCCCCATGATAAGTACTTCACCATGCTTTGAAGCCGCATCCATTTCACTTATCAGCATTTCCTCTGCTGCCTCCATTATATTTGGAGCCTTATAACAAACCCCTAGTAATATTTTATTATTCTTTTTCCCTCCCCTTATCTCCACCCATAGGGACTCCACATTTGCGTTACTGATGTCATCTCGCAAGACGGGCTTGAGGCAAGAATTCACATATAAACAAACCCCTCCCCCTTTTTTATTTATACGATCCTTTCTAAAAAGACTATAACCATCTATAGTAACAGCCCAGTCATAGCTACTGTCCAGCCATGTCTCGCTGATACCCACTATATCATATTTCCGTTCCAACATCAAGAGTTCCAGTTCCTCCATTTTGTTTGTGAGGCTTCTGGCATTTGTGTACATACACTTTATATGGTTTTCCCTGTCCGTATTCCTTTTGTCCTTATTCCCCAATCTCATTCCAGCCCCCCTTCCTCCCCCATGGACTATGGCTCTTCCCAGCTCTCTATGTACACCGTCTATTTGCCCTGCACAAGTGTAGTTGCCCTCCCCCCAGGTCTCTAGTTTAAACACTCCTCCAACCTTCTAGCCATTTTTTCCCCTAAAACAGCGGCCCCCTCCCCATTGAGGTGCAGCCCATCCCTACTGTAGAGCCTGTAGCCCACAGAAAAGTCAGCCCAGTTATCCATGAACCCAAACCCCTCCTTTCTACACCAACTTTTGAGCCACTTATTTACCTCCCTGATCTCCCGCTGCCTTTCTGGTGTGGCACGTGGTACAGGCAGTATTTCGGAGAAAATTACCTTTGAGGTCCTTGCCCTGAGCTTATGGCCTAAATCTCTGAAATCATTTTTAAGGACCTTCCACCTACCTGTTACTTTGTCATTAGTGCCAATGTGGACCATGACCGCTGGTTCCTCACCAGCCCCTCCCAGTAATCCATCAACCCGATCCGCAACATGCCGAACCCGAGCACCCGGCAAACAACACACTGTTCGGTATGCACGGTCTTTGTGACAGATTGCCCTGTGTGTTCCCCTAATAATCGAATCTCCCACTACCAGCACCTGTCTGACCTTGCCTCTGCTCCCATTACCCTTCTTACTGGAGCACACATTCCCCTGGTTGCTAGCGGCCACATCTTTCTGCAGCATTGCTACCCCAGAGCTGATATCCCCCTCATCCTCCAGCCTGGCAAACTTATTGGGGTGCACCAGATCAGGACTAGACTCTCTACAACTCTTCCCTCTACCCCGCCTTCTACATGTTACCCAACTAGCTGCCCCCTCACTCTGCACCTCCATACTTCCCTCCCCACACCCATCTTCCCCAGAGAGTTTGTGCTCCAGGAGCAGCAAACTTCGTTCCATATTATCAATTGCCCGCAGCCTTGAAACTTGCTCATTTAGATCCAGAATCTGGGCTTCCAGATGAGCAATTTTCACACACCCCACACAGCAGTATTCCCCCTCGAACGGCTGTTCAAGGAAAGCATACATGGCACAGGATGTACACCGTGTAGCAATGCCACTTATGGAGTCCATTATTCTAATGGGGATTACAATAGAATTATGCACAGAAAGAAGAATTTACAGTCAAAGTAACACAGAACACAGAAGTTACCTGCTAAAGCCCCTCAAACTTAAGTCCCTTAAACCTAAGTCACACTTAAGACACTGCACACACTTGGGATCAATGCACACTCGCTGCCAAGCTCATACACTCGCTTTGCTAATGCTTTTTTAAAAGTTATCTGCCACAAAAATCTGCAGAGCTCACTGCACAAGATCTGGCTGCAAAACCTTTTATATACATAAAAGTGATCAGCTTGGGCGTGAACATGTATGTGTAAGTAGAGGAGATACATGCAGAAGACATCTGACAATGGCTCGTCTCCAAAGAACCAAAGAATCTTGTAAGTGAATTAACAACTTGATTGATCTAATCTACATTTACTGACATCTACCATCTGAAGAGGGTGACAGTTGGTAGATCTTAGAAGGTAGTCTGACCCCGCCCTCAATTTTCAGCCGATATATTTGAGGACCTTATGTGAACCTTGTATTTTGTGTCTAACACCGTGCATCCACAATTCTATTGCCCATGTACAGGGGAGAGAAAACCCTATTGTGAAAGTGGTGAAATGTGACTTTTTTCATTTTCAAAAACATAATTACCGTATTTTTCAGACTATAAGGTGCACCGGATTATTAGGCGCACCATCAATAAATGGCTGCTAAAATGTCTAAGTTCATATATAAGTCGTACCGGATTATAAGGTGCACCTGATTATGCAACATCCCCCACCGGGGCCTAGCCCTTGAGGTGAGGCCTGGTGACAGCCGGGGCCCGCAGTACCTGAGTGGCTGGCGGTTGCGGCCTAGGCACGCTAGTGTCACGGTGCTTGGTATGGGGGAACCGGAGGGCTGTCCTACAGCCTGGCAGGTCTCCAGCAGGTGGTGTTGGCAAGAAATGATGAGGGAGAGGCTGCTATAGCGGATCTCCCTGGGGCAACCCTTTGGTGTCTAGAGTATGAGTCTCTGTGTGGTGGACAGGGTGCCTGTGATGATGGCAGCTGTAGTAGCAGGGACCAGACGGAGGCAGAGGTTGAACAGAAACACTTACAGTTCTTTATTGGAACCGACAGGAACATCAGCAACGTGCCTTTAACAAGATGGTGGAGTGCTGAGATGCAAGTTGGAGGGAGCCACAGGAGGGATTCTCAGCCTGGATGCAATGGCAGGCTGGGAGGTAGCTGTGTCCTTGTAGGATGCTTCAGCTTTATCCTGGATTGCTTCAGGTATCACCCTTAAAGGTAGGATGATACCCCTTTCCTCACTCACTAGCTATTAGCTTCACTCTTCAGGCAGGGGCTAGGCTCACCTGCTCTTGGTCTGGTGTGCTGACTGCACAGACTCCTCTGAGTCTCTAATCTGAGAGAGTGAACTCTCTCCTCACACTGCACTCTCTTCTGAGAGATAACTAACTTCTTCTGGAAGTTTCCAGGGATCTTATTACTCCCCTGGTCAGGTGGTGGCTACTCCTCCAATTACATCTCAGCTCACAGCTCAGCTCACAGAGACAAAGTATAACACCTGTGATTGGCTGACACATATGACATCACATAAAGCAATTAACTCCTGCCTTACCAGGCAGGATCTACCACTGCAGAGTTCATCTGTGTTATGTAGTGACATGCTGTGAGGCTAATCAGACGCTACACAGGCCGCAAGCTACATGGTGGGACGTATTCGCAACCACTCCTCTGCCTTGCAGTGGCGAGGGTGTTGCAATTATAAGGATGCATGACCAGCAGGTGGCAGACCTGTGCACAGTTCAAGGCAGCTGTTGTCTGTATGTACGGTTCATATTTAAGGCGCACCTTTGATTTCTGAGAAAGGTCTTATAGTCTGAAAAATACGGTATTGGTTATATCTGATAAGTAGTTGAGTATATCTTGAAAGGGACCATGATTATTCTATATATAAAAGTTCCCTGGTGTCTGCAGTATACCAAGGTATAACAACCATGCTTTAAAAGAACGGTTCTTCTAACCCCCACCTCCACCCCCGACATATTTCGCCTACATCGTTTCACTAAAATATAGAAGCTTAATTTATAGTTTCTTGAATAATGGATGCCCATTAATATTTATTGGTATTTTATCAAAAAGAAAAAACTTCAGTGTAAAATAATACTCTATTAACAATGTGTGGAAGGAGTGTTGTGTTGTTTTATTGCTTTTGTATTTATATATATTTTATATACGGTATATATAATTTTTATTTATTTTTTTCAGTTTTTGAACTAAACCTAAGGATTATCTAACACACTGTTGGTTCTGTTAAAAGATCTGGTTAATGTTTCATTTGGCCTAACCTTTCACTAGGAAACACAAAGTGCAAAGGCCAAAGCTAGACATAAAAAGTGCTCGCCTACCTAGGATATGGAATGTATAGTTATATTCTATGGAATGGGATGGTTTGTGTGACTTTTTCTCAGCTATTGTGAAGAGGCGTGGGTGGGAGAGTTCATTTCTGCTTTTGGATCCCACCTGCTTCCTCATGTACCTGCTACTTTATGTTTCATCCTAAGGAGTGAAAGCAGCGTGAAATTGTCATGAAACAGGATATTACTTTTCCGATTTTATCTTCTCTGGTAATGTCTGATCGTCCAGGTACATGCTAAATTATTACTGTAGATTTTTATTACATCTATTTTGCAATCGTGAAACCTCTTCATAGAAAGCCTAGTCATATGAAACAGTTGATAGTGTATTAAAATGTGGCTTTTACTTAACTGTGGAATAAAGTCAGAAGTAATAAAAATTGGGATTTGATAAAAATCTGGGCTTTAGTTATCAAAGGTATTTGAATTTAAGCAATGTATTGCTCTTTTATATTATTAGTATGCAGTTATTATTTCTGTGGCGCTTTTTTATTTGTTTGTAAAAATAAACAATTTTATTGAATTTTTTACTATTTAGTTTTTTGCTAAGATATACTTTAAAAAAAACACAATTTTTTTAACTTATAGTTAGTGTTGAGTGGGCAAAGTGCAGGTCCGTGCCGAGCTTTCCAGGTTCAAGTCTCCTGGGCCTGCCCAAAACTTCATCAGAAATAAACCACTATTATTATTATTTATCCATGGCCTCCTTCCTTATAAAAATCAACTTTTAAAATTATGTTATTGAGCCAGAAGGGCTGTAAGGGTAATACCAGAGTCCCTTCGTGCTGTAGCTTCAGGGACTGTGCTATTACAGCAGGCAGAGGGATGGGGAAGTACTGAGGGAGCAGGGGAGGGTGAGATGCACTACTGCACAGTGTAACCACCTGTGAAGCTACAGTATGGATGGGCTTTGGTAACGCCCCAAAAGCTCTTCTGGTTTATTGGTGTCCCTGGTTAATCATGCTTAATTTTAATGGTGAATTTCCCTCAAGTTACTCTGGGTAGACAGAGGGAGTTTATTGCCTTTGGATTTTACTTTAGTTTCTTTCTCATTTGTGTGTTGGAAACCACTGGAAAAAAAAATGGACCATTGCCATCTCTCAGTGAAATAAATTAAAGAAACCAAGTGAATTTACAATCTCTTAAGTAGCCACTTATTGGACTTTTGGAATTATATTCACTTGATCATTGGGGGTCCCGACAGTTGTGCCCCCCAGTACTCAGACGCTTATGCCCAAGGGGATAACTACCTATAACGACACAACCCAAATCTCTACCATTGTATTCAAATCTATTACAAATAAAATTTTAATCTGGGACTAACTTATCGCCACCTGGGACAGTGGGACAGACCCCCATAATCTAGGACTGTCCCACTGACAAGCAAGATCCTGTGCCTGTAGCCCCTTTCAGAGGCAGTGTACAGAGTGCAAAATTTCCTCTAGTGGGGCAGACAACTTGCCAGAATTGTATCAATTTATCTATTAATAATTTGGCAGAGAATTTGGGACCTCCTTATGAATAAATTAAATATTACACAGTGAAATACAGGGGTAAATGCTCACTTTTAGTTAATAAAAGTTTCATATTGGGGTCAATGTCTGGTTGGCGTATACAAGGGAAATCTCATAACTGTCTACACGACATAGAACAACGTTCCTCATTATAACACCATTTATCGGATACAGCCCGGTGACATAGTTTGGGTTCCGCGTTGACCACGCTGCAGGTTGTCTGAGTACAGGATCAGACTTGCAGCTTTCATTCGCACAACCGAGGCACAAAAAGATCATTACTAGGTGTGATACGTTTCACTTGTGGCGTGTTTACTGTCTCTTTGATGCCATCTGCCCCAATTGTTTCCATAAGTGCCTCAGCTATTGTAGTATTATTTGGGCATTTTAGAGATGTATGATTTGGATACTATATAACGTATGAACATTATAGAGTGGCAGTGTTTGTTAATATCTCCCTGACACTTTGTGGGGTAATTGGACGGCCCAATAATTTGCATTAGGCTTGCTAACATGCCCATGCAGAGGCTGATGTTGTACAGGTTCTCACTTTCTTGTCAATTTGTGTCTTTTGTGATAGGTGTCCCCCTTTAAAGAATAACTAAATCTTTGATGCATTTTTCTATTGCATGGATACTTTTTAAAAACCTGCAAACATTTTTATGCAAAACTCCTCCAGTTCAGACCTGCCGTAGCTTTGCCCGATTGTGCCGTCCTGGTGGATACATTGAGAGGTTTAAGCCTGCGGATGATATTTTCCCCCATAATCTTTTCCTGGAGTTTTTCAGGACCTGTCAGGAAGCAGGGGTTGTGGAACATCTGAGCTGTAGTTCCTTCACACATTGCCTCATCTGTCATGGTGGTGGTGATCTGTAAGATTGTACAATCACATGCATGATTTAACAGGCTATTATGTGATACAGTAACACTGCTGTAATCCTCCTGTGTAATTAAAGGGATATTCAGAAGTACAGGAGGTGCACGACGCTGGTGCACGCTACTGAGTTTTTAAGTTTAAGGACTAAGGTTAAAGGAAACCTAACACTACCTATTAAGGTAGATCCGGTGGTAGGTGCATCTAACGAATGTAAGGATAGGCCCTTTTTAAACCTACCCCTTTATTTAAAATAAACAGAAAAGGTGTACAATAAGTAGGACCTTCAATTTAATAGTGTATGAGCCACTTACTAGCGACCAATTTATTCTATATTTACATGACAACAGATTCAATCCCATAAAATGTGAAGACATCCTCCATCCCCGAAGTAGACAGTATTCCTCCTCATTAATAAAAAGAACAGAACTTGACAAGTCAGAAGATAAATGAGGAACAAAGTGACAAAAAAGAGATTTGTGCGGAGAGATTTATGGCACGTTACCTTTCTTCCCACAGCACAAAACAAACAAACAGCCGAGTTGCGCTCCATAAATTATATGTCCTAGTAATAAAGGGGAATATTGGTAAATTGAGTTGATGTAATATTGATATATGTATATCGTCTCATGTGGAAGTCGTATGAAGAAGTCTGTAGACTTCACCAGTAATGGTGTGATAACATCTGGCTGCCTCCCTCTTAGGTTTTATGCAGGTTGTGAGTCGAGAAGTTCATAAAACTTTATGGACGTTGTTAAGTTTTATTGTGTTTATGTGAATTATCGGATAAGCTTTGTAATACAGCAAACATTTGTTAACTATATTTTTGCCAAATTAGATGATTTTTTTAAAATACGTTTTTATTAATTTGTATTTTATGACACAATAGTCCGATCTCAAGATTGGGCGTCTTTTTTATTACAATTATCATAAATTCTTAAAAAGACCAGACTTACAAATTCTGTCTCACTTCCAAAATCATTACTAAAAATAAAAATTAATATGTTAACCCCCCCCCTTTACTTTACCTATTCCCCTCCTTTACCTTCCCAATCCCTCCCCCTTTACCTTTTCTTACCCCTCCCCCTTTACCTTTTCTAACCCTCCCACCTTTACCTGTGGCCAGCTTCCATTCCTTCTCCTTATGCTCTTATCATACTCCTGTGCAGGAAAAATTCCTATTTGCAATTCAGTTCCTCCTCTATTCCCAATTGTCTTCATTATCTCTTTTGTATATTCTATTTTATCTAACCATTGGAGATATACAAATTCCTTTTACTTTTCCTTTACTCAATCATTGTTAATAATGTGTAGATATCCACTCCGCCAGCAGGACCTTCCTTGCTGCCTGTATTAATAAATTCACCAATTTGTCTACTGTCCCTTTACTCCCTTTAGAGAAAAACACCTCTCCACACAGCAAACTTGATACTTTCTCCCAAAAACATATCCTATACAAAGACAGTCCCTGGGTTACGTACAAGATAGGTTTTTTAGGTTTGTTCTTAAGTTGAATTTGTATGTAAGTCGGATCAGGTATATTTTATAATTGTAACTACAAATATAATGGGACATATTGATCAGGACCTAGCTTATTGCTAGCATTTGCGACTATTTTGCCCTCTCCGCCACCTTCCCGCCATGGGCTCCAAAGAATATTAGCAGACTTATAAAATATACTTTTATATATATATATATCCTGGGAACTAAAAGATCTAAAAAAAAATAAAAATAAAACATTGGGCTGCCCATAGATACAGGAACCTACCACTGGATCTCGCTTATTAGGTATATCCATGCTGGTAGGTTTTCATTAAAAAGTCAATGGACCACATTTACTTACCCGTCCTGTCACGATCCCTGCAGTGCTTTGTCTGAGGAGGATTCGGAGTTGCCGTGATTCACTAAGATCATGGGGCAGATTTACTTACCTGGTCCATTCGCAATCCAGCGGCACGTTCTCTGCGGTGGATTCGGGTCTTCCGGCGATTCACTAAGGCAGTTCCTCCGACGTCCACCAGGTGTCGCTGCTGCGCTGAAGTCTGCCGAGGTCCGCCGGAGTTCACGATCCTATTCCTGGTGAAGCTAAGCGCGTGTCCAGCGACACTTTTGGGGCAATTCAGGGAAAAGCGGCGCAAATCGGAAATATTTGGGTAACACGTCGGGAAAACGCGAATCGGACACTTAGTAAATGACCCCCTATGCGTCCAATTTCCTGCATGTGTCAATTCCACGCTCAGGTCCGCCGGAGTTCACCTTCTTCTTCCCGGTGCATGTAAGTGCATGACTTAAGACACAATTTTGAATGTTAAATCCTGCGCTTAGTCGAATCAGTTAGGGTGTCCAACGGCCACATGTGTCACATGAAAGTCGGTGCCAAAATCCAATCATGTGCGCCAGAAACCACAGTTAAATGCGGAAAAAGTCGTGAAACCCAACAAAAATGCGGTCCGCGGACACATGTAACATTGTTTTTCGGCTGCCACTTTTTCAAGTCACACAAAAAGTAGCAAAAAGAAAAGAAAAAAGAGCAATAGGAGTGATACATGCCCCCCAATGAGATGTTTTTTCACTCGAATATTAGACACATAATAGTAATACTAAAAAGTAAATTTAAGACACATAATAACACTGCGTCTTATAGAGTCTGTGGCTGAATTTTTTTCCGTATTTATTTTTCCTCGGTCACTTGTTTCTTGCCTTCTATGTCCATTACTCACCTTGCAGGTATTCTACCAGAGATCACCCTATAATTGCAAATTATCTTTTAATCATAGTGTTTCAATTGGGATTAGGATAACTCTACCTAGTGTCACATGGGTCCCTCAACCTAGTAACATCCCACAATGACGAAACTTCCAAGGGAAATCATGCAGGTATATTTAGTGAGGATGGAGTCTCGATCTGGATTGAGTTTATTATAATGTGGTTTTTCCGATAAGAGACGTTTCTGGAAGTCTTACGGAGTGTTATATGAGGGATAGATTTGATGAAAATTTTGTTGATTACATTAACTTTTTTTTTTTTGTTTAAATCTTTTTATTGTTTTTACAATAAATTCCACAAATACAAATAAAAACATTTGGACAAGCTAGTGATCACATTAACATTTATCAATGATTGAAGCTTTATTGATATGGACATAGCCAGAAACCAGCTGCTACAAACATAAGAAAGTAAGGCTTAGTCTGGAGGCATTGAAAGAAAATGTAACATCTCTATCAATGATGGATTATGACCCGACCAGTGTTTTCATCTATTTCCATATATTTGATAGTAGAAACAAAGAAGATAAGTGACAGCCACTAACTGGGCCGGGCGCTCGCTCCTGTGTACTCATTTCAAGCTTCAGTGTTTTAGCTTCTCTCTGAGCATTTAGTCAGTCATCTGTATCCAGACAGTCTGAGCCTCAGCCGGATGTGTACCCGTATTTCCATAGATATATCTGTGACATGAAAAATATCAAGACAGATGCACCGTATGTGTAACTAGTTAGACGTGTAATAAAAAAAATGTAGATTAGATAGAGCAAAGATATGAGGCTAAATAATGTAGACAGGAGATGGTAGTAAAGATTGACAATGGATAGATAATAAATAGATTAAAGGACATCTACCACCAGGATAAAGGATTGTAAACCAAGCTCACTGACATACTGGTGTGTGCCCCCTCTACCAGGATCTACTCATCTGTTAGCTGCTTATACCCTTGTTTTTAAGAAATAAATTATTTAAAAATTTTGAAAATGGCTCCAGTCTCCATTGACATCTATTGAGCCCGGAGCCCCTCAGGCTCCAAGTCATTATTTTCATAAGAATCCAAATCCTGGGAGAGGGGGAATGCACCAGTACGTCAGGGTGTTTGGTTTACAAACCTTCATCCTGGTGGTAGTTGTCCTTTAAGAACATAAAAGATAGATTTTAGTACATATAAATATGAGCAGAGGTAAATTAGTTAAAATAAAGATATTGATGAGTTAGTGATGAGCGGATCCATCAGTATTCAGGGCCGGGGGTTCAGCCGAACCCAGACCAAAAGCCTGGGTTTCTGGACCCAGACACAAATCCGAACAAGTAACGAACACAGTGTTAACCCTTTCAAAGGGTCCACTCACCCATCGGTAACAACCGCCATTGGTGCTGACACAGATCGCGGGTGTCATCCTTTACAGGCCACAGACAAAGGCACCCACAACATGTAAAGAATTACACCTACAATCAGTGCAATAGAAACATAGGAGAAAGGTATGAGTGGATATAGATCAGGTTAGATAGATAAAGGATATATTCATAATTGATATACTGTATATGAGTAAAGAAATATCAGATAGAAGAAACATATGATTAGAGATAAATAGATATGGTTATACGGATAGATAGAGATAGATAGAGAAGTTTGAAGCTTGAAGCTTGAAAAAGGCGTGCTTCAACGCCGAAACGTTGCACATGGAATAAAGCTTCACCCGTTTCCACGTACCTTGGAGTGCTGCCTCTTTCCTACAGATAGATAGATAGATAGATAGATAGATAGATATGGGATAGATAGATAGATAGATAGATAGATAGATATGGGATAGATAGATAGATAGATAGATAGATAGATAGATAGATACTGTAGATAGATAGATAGATAGATAGATAGATGTTATATATGAGTAGATATAGCAGAGAAAGTTAATGCTCATCCAAAATAATACACTCAAGCTGTTCTAATGATACATAGGTTGATATATGGATCGATGGATACTATTGAGTCACATAATATATTTCCCAAATTACTGCCTTCAGAGAAGTCTATAAGTGAAAAGCCAACTGTAAATACATTTTCATAGAGGCATAGACATTTCTGTACGGTCTAATGCACACAACTGTAAGACTAAGCTGCCAGATTGTATCCAGAAAATACAGGCAGATTTTCGTCCATATGGAGCTCCTTAAGCATGTCTGTATTATGTCTGCCTGCATCCATGTGTTCCTATTACATCTACATTGTATTTGTTTTCATTTGCGATTGTCTGATTATTTCTGTGGGTGACTTAGGGACACATGATGTATACTGTGGAGGACATTTATCAGGACCTGTATGACAGTTTTATTTGGCAAAAAAGCCCTGGCACACTGCAAGTAATTGTGATTATTTCCCCTTTTATGCCAAGTAATTGTGGAAGGGAGTGGTAGGCACTGGCTGTATACTAGCTGTAGCCTGAAAGTTTGCAGGTTATAGCGCAATACCACGCCAGGCAGGATCCTGATGTTTCGTCTTACTTTCACCTTACCTTGGTGTTAGTGTATGATAAGTGTCTTCATTTGTTTTTACCATCTCTCATTCCGCATGTGTCCATTCAGACTAGGGTTGACCACGCAGAGTAGATAGATGTTGGCTAAATGTTTTCTTATTCAAAAATCACATCCCATTGATACTCCCACATACCCCAATATATATTCATCACGTCTGACTATGTTTTGTAAAATAAGAGAGGGTACATCTAACTCCCAAAACAAAAAGGATCATCCAGAATGACCAACAATTCTCAGTTGAAATTGGCAGAATTGGGAAAAAAAAGTGTATGGCAATCATAATAGCATTTGCTGTGGCTACTTATCTACTGGGAGCATGTGCTGGGGTACCTATCTACTGGGGGCATGTGCTGGAGTTATCTATTGGGGCATGTGCAGTAGCCACCGTTCTACTGCGGACATGTTCTGGGGCTACCTATCTAATGGGGGCATGTGCTGCTGCTACCTGTCTACTGGGGTGCTTTTGCTATGGCTACCTATCTACTGGGAGCATATGCTGGGGCTACCTATCTACTGGGGCATGTGCTGGGGCTACCTATCTACTGGGGGCATGTGCTGTGGCTACATATCTTATGGGGGGGCATGAGCTGTGGCGAGCTATGTAATGGGGGGCATTTGCTGTGGCTACCTATGTACTTGGCGGCATGTGCATATTGTATAGCTCTCACGGAATTACACTTTACAATATGTGGAGTTCACGGCTCTCAGCCAAAAAGGTCCCCCTACCTCTGTAATAAACAATGCTTAGAAACGTGGCTGGTTGACTGTACATGGCTAAACAGGACAGAAATATTTGATGGTAAACCATTAACAAAGATATATGGATCCTTTCTGTTTATACTTGTATTGTTAGATCTTTTCCCAATCTATGGGAAAAATCTGTATATTTCTGATTTCTGGTGCTAATTGTTTTTTACAGCAGCTGAAGTTTATCTGTTCATGATCTGCTATGGATTCCTTGTGGTCGTGCCTACCCATGTTAGCAACATAAAGGGTGTTTTTTTGTGAAAATGTTAACACAGGTGCCTTCACTTCCAACAATGAAGCGAAGCACTTTTAAACCAACAAAACGCATAGTTAAATGTAAAAAGCATGTGCTCCTGAAATGTTTTTTAAAAACACATCACAAACGCCACGTGTGACCACACCCTCATCTCCCTAGGGTGTGGCTAGAGTGCTTAAGAATGCAGGCCACTCCAATTCAAAATTTACCTTACTGTCTCCTCCTGTACATAACCCCCTCACATGACTTGTGTCCATGTGGATTTGAGACATTTACAACAAAAAGTCTAAAAACAAGGCCAATAGTTGCACCTGTCAAGAAAGGAAAATCCAAACATGTATCACAAGAAAATAAACATGATCATGCACATGGCACAAAACAGACGTACCAAAAGTCTGAATTAGATACCAAAAAAACAAGATACTTGTCCCCCATTGTGTGTTATATCCATCTTATGATTCTGATCTGTCTCATCTCTCTTTCGAAATGAAAGTGTAGATAAACCCTGTACCCTGGTAATCTAAGCACATTGACAGCACACAGCATGTTATGCAGTAGCATAGCATAGAGGATTTAGGAAGTGTCTGCTCAGCTAGTGCTCACCCACACTTACAGTGAGCAGTTAGTCCAGTGATGGGAGCAAAAGCAGCAATAAAACTAAATAAAATTGCAAATTAAGGGGTTAAAGGTGATCTTTATCATGTTAGCATCCCGAGGGGATTAAAATTTGAAAACTTTCTTTCAAGTACAAACAATTTTAAGAGCCAGTTGTAGAAAAGTCCTTCCTATTAATCTATTCATGAGAATAAAGAAATTAGTAGTCAACATTACTCTCGGAATTGCTTCTGACAAACCCTCTGTATTCTGTCCTAGCACATCCCCACCATTAACCTTCTTCATCTACATTCAATGGTGTATTCAATGTTCCACCTTTTGTGAGTGATATTTGTACCTATAAACCCTTAGTGATTTATCGCAACTCTTTTGCTCTTCCCCCTCGGCTCCAGGAATAAATACTTCATGTGTTTTGTAACAGTATATGTGCTCACAGGTCACCAGGTTGTCATGGAGGACAAAAGACGCTACATTTCCTAATTACAAAAGCGGCACGTCATTTAATAGAACACTTCCGTGGTGTGACTTTAGAGAAAATGAATGCTATTCTTGATGGAGGGACTTTATGGGCAGCTTTGCATTTTGAAATGAGCTCAGACTCTATTCATACTGGTATTCGTTTGGCAAATAGACACATTCTTTATCCTCTAACAGTAATGTTAAAATTTTAACAAAAAATGTTGAACCAAGAAGAAAATTCTGAGGCTCTTGATTGGAATTTGGTAGAGGTTCAACCACTTGAAGCCTCTAGTGCAGTGGTGGCGAACCTATGGCACGGGTGCCAGAGGCGGCATTCAGAGCCCTTTCTGTGGGCACCCGGGCCATGGCCCCAGCATACCAGACAAAACTCAAAGAATCTTCCTGCAGTTCCAAGCAACTTAAAAGATGCTGCTTTCAGTCATATTTTGATACGTACTTCACTACTTGGGACTGTAGGAAGAGGGAGAATGAGTAGACAGGGCTGAATTATCTTTGGAGGACCTTCTGCTGGCCCCACAATTCTCTGTGTACAGAGGGACACTGGAAAGCAGCTAAAATGCTGAAAATTTTCCATCTTTCTACTGTGTTGCTGTCCTCGGGAGGCAAATATGATTGAAAGTTGTTGAACAGGGAGAAATAGGTTACTGCATTAATTTTTTGTTGGCACCTCGCGATAAATAAGGGGGTCTTTGGGTTGCAGTTTGGGCACTCGGCCGCTAAAAGGTTTGCCATCACTGCTCTAGTGACTACAAGCATAGGTGGTCAAGCAGTCCTACACCCGCTCCATTCAGATACTTAAAACATCAGTCCCCTAGTGCACATGCAGAGCCTGTATTGAAACTGGCATCCCAGGACCCCCATTCTCATGATCTGTGGGTCCAAGTAGTTAGATTTAACCTTAGAAGTTTTGATCATTACGACAACCCCTTTAAAATGTCTCTAGTCGGTCCTTACTGTATTTCACAGACTACTAGGCCATCACGGTCTGGCTGCTGAAATCCCATGGACACATTTTAGTCTTACTCAGGACACCCCTGTAGGTAGGGTAAATGGACAGACATCTCATTTGGAAACAGAGGAGATCATGACTGGCATATGAAAAGCTAGTCTTAATAAATCGCCCTCTACCACCATTGCGTTTTGCCTATAGTAATGCCTCAGGTGGTTTTTGAATCTATGTTGTAAACCAGGACTTGCCGAGCCAGTACAGAAGTATCCTGGGTAATACAGATCATTGGGTCATCATGTATAATCCAGACATTGTAAGGAACTTTGTGCTCCATCGTCATAGAGATTTCACATGACTCTTTTTGTATAAAGCCCTACTCCATGATTCAGAACAGAATCAAATTCCAGTCAAATGGCCACCACATAGTGAGAAGTGCTTCTTTATTGTATGACATGTGTCATGGCTATAGTCATTGGTGTTTCGAGTTGGATTTTTGATCATCAGGCCTTTGGGGATAAGATTCTTCTTTTTGCATCTGGATAAGAAGAAGATGTCGGTGTTCAGTTGTGCCAGTTTCTTCAGTTGGTTCTTAAGATCCATTTGTGTTCGGTAGATTGGGGTATCTTCCATTGTACGTCTACAATTTTCTCAACATACTGGGGCATATTTACTTACCCGGCCCATTCGCGATCCAGCGGCGCGTTCTCTGCGCTGGATTCGGGTCCGGCCGGGATTTATGAAGGTAGTTCCTCCGCCGTCCACCAGGTGGCGCTGCTGCGCTGAAGTTCCCGGAGGCGCGCCAAAATGCCCTGAAATTCACCGGCCTATCCTGGATGAAGGTAAGCAAAATTTTCGCAACACATTTTTTTTCGGTTTTTCGTTCGGTCCACGCCCCCCGATTTCCATTGCACGCATGCCGGCGCCGATGCGCCACAATCCGATCGCGTGGCAATTCAGGTACAATCGGCGCAAATCGGAAATATTCGGGTAACACGTCGGGAAAACGCAAATTGGGCCCTTAGTAAATGACCTCCACTATGTCGTTGGTGTTTGGAATTTAATGCCTGGTGACATGATTCATTCTCAGTCCACCCATATGTAGCACTTAGCACTGTACTTTTGGTGCTCAGTTCAGGTCAGGTCAGTTCTTTAACCTAATATTCGTACCAATGATTCCTCGTAAAGGCATCTTGTCTTGAGATTCCCAGCAAGAGTTAAAAAGTGGCAGCTAATTTGGGGTATTTAATCTTGACATTACATTGTTTTCCAGCACATATAGAGGCAATATATCACCTGCTGCTCTTAATCATAGGTCATTGAAGCAGAATCCAAGATTTCTTTTTCTGTAGCTGGAAGGAAACTAATGCATTGTGTGTTGGAGCTGAGATCTACGGTAACATTGTGTTATATTTCAATCCTTACCGTCAC
The DNA here is from genome assembly GCF_040894005.1 of Engystomops pustulosus. NCBI lineage: Eukaryota > Metazoa > Chordata > Amphibia > Anura > Leptodactylidae > Engystomops > Engystomops pustulosus. The sequence continues at coordinate 86,370,016 of NC_092418.1, forward strand.
ATCATGTTGTTATTACCTTACTTAGGCAAACAACGGCATAAATATTTCATCCTTCTCTCGATATTTGGTCTGTTACATTGTTACATTGCTTATTTATTATTGTCTTAGAAAGAAAAGCTCCAGGACAAATTGCATGGATTATACAAATGCCCAAGAGTGTTATTTAATAAAAATATGGGCAACATGGCGGCCTAATGGTCTACACCACTATGAGCATGTGTGGGATCGAGCCATGACAATAATAACATAGGGCTTGTAATTTTCACCCATGATAAAGTGAATCTGTGATTGTTAATATAACACAGATTTTATATACCCCCTGAACCTAAATACTGAAGCTACAGATGAAACTTTTAGACCTGGATCATATTATATTTATTAATAAGAATTTGATCATTCTAATTAATGCCCATGTTGCGGTTGTTTTTTTTACCTCTGAGGCTGCATTATTTTTGCATCAAAGGAACATCAGAAAACCAAAGGCTCCAACTATAATGTATTGTATATAGTAAGGTATAGAAGCCCCAATGGGTTCAGAATAAATGTGTACCCTCTGCAGCAAGTGAAAACCTTAATAGTATCTCAATGAAAGACTTAAAGGGGTATTCCGACGAAGGCAAGATTCTTAAATATACTCAGGATAACAAAATAACACATTCTCTAATTCACTCTAAAATACAGCATTTCACACATATAATTTCAACCTGCATCTATCAGTCCTGCTGTTTACAATTTTGATTGCCCTGGGATCTATCTGTAAGTCTTCTGATTATGGTTGGGCAGGGCAGATTCTTCTCATAAATAGCTTCTCCTGTCTGCTCCACCTCTCTGCCTCCTCCCCCCCCCCCCTATATTACAAGACCAGCTCAGATACAGACACTCCCTAAAGGCAACCAGCAGTGCGCACAGACTTATTCTACAAGTTCCAGATGAAATAAGGTTGGGGGGGGGGAGGTGGCACTCTGTGTGTGTTATAGCTAAGATGTAGCAGAGCTGAAATATCAGGGTGTGTTATATGCATCTCATTAATCTCATCATCTCTCATCACAGATCTGCTTCATCTTTCTTTTTCTCTGTGTTAGATACTACTGTTAGATACGAGAATGTTCAGAAACTAAATAAAAGTGTAGATAAACCTTGTACCCTGATAATCTAAGCACATTGTCAGCACACATCATATCATAGTAGAGAGTAAAAAGTAAAGGGTTAAAAATTATTTTTATTGTGTAAACATCACTGAATGATTAAAATCTGAGAACTTTCTTTCATGGGCAAACCCCTTTAACGACTTACTATATTGCATATTTTTAAGACATATACTAAAATAATGAAACAATAAAAATTCCCCTATGGAAATAAAGTATTAATTAGGTATTGTCATGATAGTAAACAAGCCAATAACAATCAATATGATGTACTTGCATTTGTGCTGGAAAATCTGTGTCAAATCCATTATATGGCTTTCCCGAATTGGATTTTGACTGACAAGCACTATATTTTGCTTTTTTTAAAAATATATGTGCTGATTTTAATGGAAAGGAAACTAGTCTTTAATCAGTCTCTCCGATGTCAAGAGTATGGTCCAAAGCTGTGTGTTCTAGCACAGGACCACCCATATGCCAATAGTCATAATTCTAGTTAGCACATTCTGTGCTACAACTATTTTACTGATTGCTGGGGAATAGTGAGGGCTATGGAAAAAATTCCCATGGTGAATGGTGCTTTTGACATGCTCATGTACACAGTGGCCGACATTATTAAACAATCTGGTGTACATTGCACAAAAATTAATGTGCAAACTGGTTGCAGGTGCATACATGAAGTCTTTCTGACAGTATTGTGTCACGGCTGCAGTGTGCACGCTGCAATAAAATACAGTGCATATTCGCACCAGCCACCACATTTATGTCAGAAGTCCAATACAATTGTAGCACAATTAAAGCACAAAGACCAGGGAGCATCAGATGCATGAATACCGTGCTCCAGACACAAATTTGTGGCCTCATATACATCCACAATGGACAGCAATGGCGGCCCGGCGGCAGTCCGGTGCCACTGCAGTCTTTGCCGCACACGCAAAAAGATAGAGCATGCTCTATCTCTCTGCGAGTGTGCGGCCGTGCGCCGCTATTCTCTATGGAGGGAGAAGGGGTCACTCCTCCTCACCTCCAGCACACGCCAGGCATACCGTGTGTGAGTGAACCCTGAGTGTGTATATACAGTATGTATAATTACCGTATATAAATGTATATATGAGTGCATATGATTGTATACATGTATGTGTGTAGAAGTATATAAGTATGTGTATATATAAATGTGTGTGATTGTATAATGTGTGTAGAAGTATAAGTATATATTTTTAAGAGGTAAGGGGATTCTATGCAGAAGACAGCTACAAGGATACTCGGTAAGGGCGGTCATAGCCGGGGCGAGTACACATCGGTGTGCTGGAGTGTAGTAGGAATGAGCGCTGCTCCCCCCCTCCCCTCAACATAAGAAAAAGTGTGGTACGACTGTAGAAACGTGGTGTCTACAGTCGTGGTGTAGACATGTATGGTGCAGTACGATGCAATGTGTGATACACACCGGCACAACGGCCGTCTGAATGAGGCTGAAAGGGGAGATTTATTAGTGCTTCTACCCTAGTTTCCTGGTGTAGAAGCACTAAAATAATCACAATTATTTCCCAAAAGGCAGCAAAGTGACCTAAACTGTCCCGCGTGAAGGAAAACCTAGCCTCAGATTTGCACTTCCGGTGCCCAGCAGCCAAGATGTACTAATGTCTGGAAGTAGTCTCCGCCAGGTCAGAACAGTTTAGAGCAAGCCCGACCTGGTGGAAATTTCAGCTAAAGTTCCACTACAAGAACTGGTGCAAATGGGTCTTGGAACATGATTTCTCCACCAGTAGAGTTCCCCCATAGTGTTGTTTGATTTAGGTATTTATTTTATCTTGCACGTGGACATTTGAATCTGAATTGGGACTCCAGAGTGTAACTTTATTACTATACTATTACATTTGATGGTTTAAGTAATGTACATTGGAACATACTTGACTTTTGTTGTTTATATTCAGAACCTGGAATAGTTACTAGCTATACGCCCATGAGATGTTTTTCTGGTGCTTACTGATACATGTAGTTCAGTGGCAGGCGCGGATACAACGGAGGAGGGGGGGCGCAAATGTAACAAATTTTTCCGCTAATGTGTTTTCCATTTTATTGCAAAACATAATCAGATTTTTAATGGAATAAAATTGCTAATACCTATTATTTCTCCTTTTTGCTATTCGCAATGTAGTTATGAAATGAAAGAATCCTGTGATGAGCCGTTAATTATGCGGAATAATTCCTATCTACAATGCGCCAGTTTCATTGGAGCTGAGTGTAATGGAAATGTATTTGTTGAATACGAGCTTTAAATTTAAGGTATTGAATTCTGCAAAAGGGAACCAATTACTCGGCATTATTTTCCTTACTATAGGAGAATATCCCTATAATGAATGTTTCAGTTCTTTTATATTATTTGATTGCTTACGTTTTATTCCAATGGTTACTTATAATTAAAGTTGTGATTCGCATCCTAAATATAGTGCGGTCTTTGTCTGAGAAGACGGGGGAGTTGTAGATACGTTTTTCTTCCAAGAATAACCCAATCAGTGCTTTGTTACACTCGGAATAATCTCCCTTTTGGGAATTCTCCTTGGGAATGCACTTGTTTTCAAACTGTACTGTAGCATAGCGACATAGAGATGGAGATAATGGTTTGTTAAACACATGTTATACATGCAGACATCACATATTTAGTAAGAGCTTTGAATGCCATATATTATATTTTAGCCATTTTTCGACATGCTATTGAAATTTCATTTATTTTATAGTCGGTTATTGACCCATAAATCTTATGCCTTTAAATAGAGACATGTGGGGGATTATTATACACTGGTTGATAAATCTGGTGGCCAGCGGTTATGATGGGTAGTTCTACACCAGGTATACAATTGCGCTATAGCATCAACCAGTTCCTGGCACAGCCAAGACACTGACACTCTCCTTCCAAACCCTCCACACCAATTAGGTATGGAGTGGGCGTAAGAGGGTAAATAGGCGCAATTCCTGCCAAATGACCAGGAATTGTGAACATAACCTGATAAATCTTTCCCATGTATGGTCATTCTTAGCAATCAGTATCTGGCAATAATCTTGCAACAAAAACGCCTCGCGCCATAAAGTTTTAAAATATTTGTAGGGCAGCACGGTGGCTGAATGGGTAGCACTTCTGCCTTGCAGCGCTGGAGTCCTGGGTTCTAGTCCCACCCACGACAACATCTACAAAGAGTTTGCATGTTCTCTCCTCCGGGTCCTCCTCCGGTTTCCTCTCACACTCCAAAACATACTTGTAGGTTGTTTAGATTGTGAGCCCCTTGGGGACAGGGACCGATTTGACATGCTTTGTGCAGCGCTGCATAATCTGTGTGCTTAATATAAATAAAGAATTATTATTATTTACGACTCTTACGGTAAAGGGGCGTGGCTTGGAGGTAAAGGCGGTTTGTTCTATGTTGCACCAAAACTTAAGAGGCTACAGGATAAAAGACTGAATTGAAAAAAATAATAATCGTGTGATATTTCATCAGTATCCGGCACTGCAATATGTCTACAGCTGTCAGGTCAGGGGGGTGGAAAGGTTTGGTGAGTTCTGATACTAATCTCCCTTATACCCACATGATGACTTCCCTAAATGACAGCCCCCTATTGGTTGAGATGGGGGGGGATCTGTAATCAAATCAAGTCAAAACGGGCATAGTGCATGAAAATAAAATCTCAAACCATAGAATAATCAAAGTACAAATCAGAATGCATGGGGAAGTCAAAAAACAGAGGAAACCAGAGTCTAGATGAGGGAGAACCCATACACAAGAAGGTTAACCAATAACTGACAGGGAATTCCAGACCTGCAAAAGTTTTTAAATCTGGCTAGTGAGTTTACTGAGATACAACTGAGCAGAATCTTCAAGGTTTTAACCTTTGTCTACCCCACAGTCCAGTAATGCCAGCTGAAGACATGAACATAGCAGCATAGGACTGTGTGATTTTCTTATACAGCTGAAGACAAGGTGAAATTTCCACTGGGTGGCTTGTCTCCAATTTCTTACCCACAGGTTCTGCTTTGTTGGACATTAGATTATTTGAAGCATTTTTTTACAATGCATAAGGCTCTGGGTGTAGCTCTCAGATTTTTTCTTATAGAAAAAAGGATTTTTAAAAAATAGAGAGGAGCTGACCCAATAAGGTTCAGGTTAGGCGAGTTTGGTGTTACCTTCAACCGAATTAAACCCAAACACCTGTGGTCAGTTCTGGCACCAAATCCAGGTGTTAACCCCATAAATGTAATCAGCAAAGCACCAATTGTGTATGTTAACCCATAAGCCAAACCTAAAATTATCACTTAAAGGGGTTGGCCACTTTACCTCATGTTTTTTGGTAATGTGTGTGTAAGTGTGTATGGGGGGGGGGGGGGATATTAGGTAATTTATGAATATACATCTATTACTAGTTCTGCACCGCTTTCTTGATATGTGAAGTGAAGCCTCCTGTCTTTTACCCTGAGCCAGATGTTACTGTCCATAAAATGGCCCCAGATGGATGGTCATGCGATCTCTAACTTTCTATGAGCAATAGCCAGTTAGAGATCACATGACCCTCCATTTGCAGCCATTTTATGGTCAGGGATGTCCTGCTGATGGGGTAAAAGACATATATAGAAAGCGGAGCAGAACTATTAATAGATGACCGATTTGCCATGCTTTGTGAAGAGCTGTGTAATCTGTAGGCACTATATAAATAAAGAATTATTATTATAAAGAATTATAATATTGGTAAATTACCTAATATCCTGCCCCACCCCCCCACACTTACACACATACATTATAAAAACATGAGTTAAAGTGGCCAACCCCTTTAAGTCCGGGTTTCAGGTTCACATCCCCAGCACATTGCAGTTCAGGTCCACTCATCCCAATTTAAAAACATGTAATATATATGTATATGTAAAGGAGAAAAGAAATCCACTATGGAAGATGTATCAGGGGTAATGTCCGTGCTTCTCTGGAAACAGATCTTACAAAGATGTAGTTATTATAGAATTTATAACCAACATGAAAGATCTAGACGCCTCAAGGACCTTTATTTATGGATGATTCTTGTATATCTTTAGTTCTGCCATTAATGGCGGCTCGTACGGCAGTGTGCAGCCTGCCAGGGGTCTGCATTTTCAGGATTTATGGCAGCTCTTAAAATCACAGTGTTCGAGCCTTTTCCCAATCAGTCAGGTTTCATTTGCTGTGTGATAACATATTGATCTTTCCCCTAAGACCGATATCACGCTGATGTCGAAAGCTTCATATAGAGAAATATCTTAGGCGGTTACGTTGTGAGAGATCGCAGGCGTAGACTACAGGACTGTTTGTATTCTGGTGTTATATGGAAATATAATTTTATACTGTTTAATATACATGCAGACGTTTTATTTCTAGAAATAGGTCCAGGGTTTCCCATTAGAAGTGTCTGGTATTACAGCTCAAATCCTTTGATTTTAATGAGGTTGAGTTGCAGTACCAGGCATAGCCAAAAGGAAGGGTGGCAGTGTTGGGCCAAATCAGGCCCCATAATTGTCCATAGATAATTTGTATGAATAACATAATTATTTCTTTTGTCACCAGGAAGTACATGTCACACCGCCGCTCTCCCTGCATTAGTCCGGACCCCAAGCCTTGTGGTACAACCCTCCTTGGATATGAAGCCATTTGTATCATTTCCAATGGAAAATAGTCCAGCTGTTGGTCTCTTCCCAAACTTCAACACAGTAAGTACATTTATGTAACATTATAGGAAACCTGTAAAGTGACATTTACTAGAAAGGGAGGGCGAGAAAACTCTCAGTATCAGTGGGTATGGTTCAAGGCTGTCAATCACCGAATGAGGGCGGGACTCTCACAGTCTAATCAGGACTCTTACTGTCTCCTCTTGGAGTCCTATCAGGATTTACCCTTCTTATAAATCCTACTCCAAATCATATAATAACTTTATTTCTCAGACCTCCACTTCTGTCCTTCTCTCATAGCAGAAAGGTAAACCTGAAATATTTTTTTCTTACTACAGTACTCTATATGTGTATAGTTTCGATGCATAGAACTTGATAATGGCCAAGCATCATTACTTATCCACAGTCCCCTGGAATGTGGTATGTTAGAATTTAAGGACCTAGACTACATCCTAGAACAATATGTACACTAGGTCCAATCCACCTCTTCAAAGGGGCACTACCATCCACTCTTTCTTCCTACCAAACTACCAGCACCCTTAAGTAAGGTATGAAATACCCTTTCTGGAATACCATCTTTTATGATCAGACTACTGATACCCATTTACCTACAAAAAAAAAAATCCAATCCAATTGGATACTGAGCTGAGAATGAGAAAAGTCACTTTTTACCTGAAATGAGTCGCATCACTTCAGACGCCTATTAGGTTCTATAGTAACAAGAAGCGTGGTATCATATTAAAGATAAGATTCTCATCTTTCAAATGGCATCAGGTTTGTGGAAAGGGTGAGGGTGCGATCACATGGACCACTAGTGATTCGTTTACAGTAAGACGCCGGGTTCTGGTTACCGCATGCTTGTGTTTCCATAGAAATGTATATGCGATCGGGCCGATGCCCGTCCCTATACACTTGCTCTGCTTTTGTAAACACAGTGCTAGCGGTACGTGTGCCGAACCCTAAAGAAAATCTACCATCAAATCAAGCGTGATAAACCAGGGACACTTACTCATATATCCAGACTCTGTGACTGTGGTAATCTTCTTATATTCGTCATCCATGGCCTCCTTCTTTCTAAAATCAACTTTAGTTAAAATGATGTTAATGATCTAGAAGGGCCCTTCCATATTGTAGCTTCACATGCTGGTACCCTGTCTCACTTTCCCCTCCCTCTAATTGATGTAATCTCACAGTAGCAGGTGAAGTTTCATAACACAGTGGGAGGGGGAAGTGCTCTTGCACAGTAAAGCTGCAGCATGGAGGGGCTCTGGTAACACCCCCAGAGGCCTTCTGGCTCATTAGCTAAAGTTTATTTTAGAAGGAATGAGGTAATGGATAACACATATAAGAAGATTACCACAGTCATGGTGCCTGGATCTAGGAGTTACGTGTCCCTGGTTTATCAAGATGGATTTTATGGTAGATTTCCTTTAAATAATGTAGTCTTAAGTACAGGGGCGTAACTAAGAGAGGCAGGGTCCCATAGTAGACTTCTGAATGGGGCCCCCTACCTCCTTAAAATATATATATTTCTACACTCTAATTTTTATACAATCACACACATTTATATACTCATGAATACATTTATATACATACACAAACAGTATACATACACCACATATACTAACATACAAGATCTACACACCGAAATACCGCAGATGCAGGGGCCCCCGGACGCTGAAGGCCCCATAGCAGCTGCTATTGCTGCTACCCCTGTAGTAACGCCCCTGCTTAAGTACTATAAGGCCAAGAATTGACTCTTGTAAAACAGGAAATGAATCCAGCGCTTGACCCAGGTAAGTAGTAAAACTTCTTCTTTTATTGAAATAATGCTTGTGGCAATACAGCTTAAAATGCACGAACCGCCTGTATCTTGAGTCATCAGCGAGCTATGACAGATGGTGGTAACCTGGCTTCGCCTACCGTTTCTAGTGTCCGCAGACACTCTTATTCATGGCTAAGAATTGACATCTGAAGTGACGCTTCCCCTTCAGCCTCTAAAAGGGACTCTTTTCAGCTCATTTGGATCTTATATTTTTTATAGGTACACAGGTGAGATCTAAAAAGGTAAAGACATTTCATACCCCACCTGATATATACTGTTTATTATGCTATTGCTGTTTGTAAATGATAAAGGTGTCTATAAAGGTGAATCTATACTGTAAGTAGGATGTTTTCATTGCCTGGAAGATATTTATTTACTGGAGATGAGTTGTTTTACAAATCTCCCTTATTTCGGTTGTGCCTGCTATTTATTTAGAACACAGACAAGGAATAACAAGTTTCCGTCTAAGTCGTCTGAGGGTTGAATTGCAGTGCAGGGAGCCGTGCGCTTAGCTGGGAAGGCTTCTCCAAACACGGTTTAGAGTGGGGGCATTGATTTTTTTTTCTTAACTGGAAAGAGTAAATTGATTTTGGGTTTCATCTCACCGAAAGCTGTTTTCATATGGATTTAAATCAATGTTCCATCATCTAGGATGAGTAATGCTTTTACTTAAAGCTGCGAGAGCTTTCCTGTTTGACTTTGAATTTTCCAGACGACACACATTAATGAATCCCTCGTCTAAATAGATATTTAAGGCTCCGTGGAATGAATTGTATGCAAAATTTATAGTATTTTAATAATGCGCTTGTTTCCTACTGTTCTTGTTATCCTCCGTAATGATCTCATCTCCTCCACATTGGTCATTTAAATGCACTGGAAGGAATCCTAATCCGCCCGCTGTCTAATGAGGAGCATGTTCATCAGGAGTGGCCATATCATAATGAGGAGCATGCTGATCATGGGAGGATTGCTACTGTGCAAATCAGGACCCGGGCAATAGATGGAAAACATAGATCCCTGAACTCCAACATTACAGTAGCTCTAAGTCTAAAGTAACCCTTTAAATGCAATGAATCATTCTGATCAGGTATCTCTGTATCTGGGGTGGGTTAAGACCATGATGGGCCCTAGGTTGTAGGAATATTATAAACCCTAATTCCTGTAATCAGTGTTGGACTGGCCCAGGATGAAGACATCCAATTTTGAGGGCTACTAGAGTTTATTTTTTAGGTTTGATGAACGGTGGGCCCTCAGGATAATTTTATCTGCTGGGCCCAAGGAACTCCAGTCCGACACTGCCTGTAATCACTTCCTTCATATGATACTAGAATCAAGCTTCTTGGGGAATAGAGGATGTGTCCCTTTTGCCTGCTGTGGCTCTTGTGTACTTGTGTATTGAGAGGAGGAACCGATGTGTAAGGATTTCATGGGTGAGGGTCCTTCTGAGTATAAAATTTGGTGGTTGGTTTTTGGTGTCCATGGGCCCCCTAGAAGGCTTGCGCCCTGGCTGCCTCCTAAACCGCTTATATTATAATTCACTACTGCTCTGTATTGTGATTAATGTTCATACTAGAAAACCCAAGACCATTTCACCATATTCCCAATTGTATTAGGAATGTCTAAATTTTACAGACCTTTTACAGACCGAGTGCCCAAGCTACAACAAAAACCCAGTTATCGCAAAGTGCTGTTTAGGCAGTGACTTATTGCTCCCTGCTTTGTCACAGCTTTCAATTGTATCAGCATCCTGAGGACACCAATACAGTAAAAAGAAAGAGGAGAAACTTGGATTATTATTGTAGGGTTCTGTGAAGATGAGGATTTGTGGGGGCCCAGTGCAGGAGTTCCAATGATAATCCAGCCCTGTCCACACCTTCCCGCTCCTCATGTAGTCCCAGGCAGCCAAGGATGAGTCACTTTAAAATAGCACTGATAATGGTGCATTCTGTGTGGCCTGGGACCTCAGGATGAGGCCTTGAGTCCTTGCTGAGAACTCTGTGCAGGGGTGATGATATAAGTGCCAACAGTGCCATATGTTCACCTCCACGTCCCATATTCTATACTGCTAGAAAACAAGCTAATGAATTAAAGAATCAAAGTCTACCACTATTTCTCCTATTTCAACCAAGCATACCTCCTTCTCGCTGACCGCACCCTGATGCAGGATCTATCCTTAATTAGCCATAAAACCTTGCACTTTCTGAAATAAAATTGCTATTTAAATTATGCACATTAGCCCTGAATGTCACACAGGGCTCCCTCTAATTATCCCCGCCTAATGCGTGTTGTATATTCTACCCACTCCCTCCTATTCCACAGTTCCCGAGAGCCAGGGACTCTTGCGCATGCGTGCTCTTTCATTTTTGCATATCCTTAAAAACTGATGTTAAATGGATGACACACAGAACATGTTTCCAGCATACAGATAATATACTGATTGCATAGTGAACACGTACTGAATAGTACACTTTTATGTCCCATATAAGAGAAGATATTGAGGGGCATTTATTATTTTTGGCGCATTCTAGAATTTTTGCTTTCTTCTGTGTGGCAAAAAATACTAAACTATGTAGAAGAACAAGTTTGTTATCCAGAACTGCACTAATGAAGCAGGAGTGCATTAAAAATAAATCAAGTTGCTAAAGGAGATCCCCAGGAGACGAAAGCAGCCTGAAGAGGGAGGCCGAGCAAATTCCAAGCACCAGCCAAATTGGTCGAGTGGAGGAACTCATTCGTCTGCTTTTGCAACCACAAATTTCCAAGCTTCAGACAACCAATGTTCCTCCGTTACCTGCTGTTCCTCCACCTGATCCACAACCCTCCCCCACTGTCTTCCCCACTACTGTTTTACCAGAAATTCCTCCGGTATCCCATTGTCTTTCTGCACCCAATGTAATCTACCCTTCTTCTGCTGCCCCTGAAATATATTACTCATCTGATGATTTTTGTGATTCGGATGATATTAAAGGGAACCTGCCACCAGGAGAGCCATTTTTAGCACTCCCCAGTCCCCACAGAGCACAGTACATACACTGCCAAGGTGTTTTTGTATTAAAAATTGGTTTTACAGAAAAAAAGATATGTTATATTGTACCATTCATTAGCATCTGCTGTGTGACTAGGCAGTTGCCAAATGGGAGGGGCTGGAAAGGAGCAGTTCCCCCCACCCTTGGGGAACAGCTACTCCATGTGACCTTTTCAAATATATGAAAACACCCATCACTGGGCTTAGCAATGCCCCCTGCTCCTGTACAGCCAATCCCAAGTGTGGGGAGTTATTCATAAATTTGAAAAGGTCACATGTTTCCCAAGGGTGGGGGGGGGACTGCTCCTTTCCAGACCCTCCCATTGGGCAAATGCCTAGTCACACAGCAGATGCTAATGAAAGGTACAATATACAAGATACAACATATCTTTTTTTCTGTAAAACCTATTTTTTATACAAACACACTTTGGCAGTGTATGTAATGTGCTCTGTGGGGACTGGGGGAGTGCTAAAAATGGGTCTCCTGGTGACAGGTTCCCCTTAAGAAGAAGAAGAAGTTCAAGTTTTCAATGAAGGAGAAAAAACTTATTGTGGAAGTAGTAAGTTTTTTTATTATTTTGATGAATTTGGTGTCCTCCATCATTCCAAGCTCTACACTTTGGAATGTTCTTCTCCTTTTCTTTTAGACAAGGTTTTTGCTGGTCCATTTTTGCAGCAGAAAAAAACATAAGTTAAATATAAGTAACAGGCGCAAAAATAAAGCTCTGTCCCTGGAGATGGATAGTTGGTTGCTTCAGTAACAGGATGAGGCAAACTCCTGAAGGTGGATGTCTGATTGGGCCTGATGGATGGAGGCCATGTGCTCCAGCACTCTGTGGGCTCTCCCTGGAGAAACAGACCAGAACCTTCCACGCCAAAGGTTTATTTAACCTTTGGGATTGTCCAGCTCAGGTTTATCATCCAACCAACACTGCTATACAATGCATAAGCACTGCTTATTTGTAGAAATCTGTACAGGCAGTCCCCGGGTTACTTACAAAATAGGGTCCATAGATTTGTTCTCAAGTTGAGTTTGTTTGTAAGTATATATTATATATTTTATAACTGTAGTTCTAGACAGATTTTTTTTCTGCTCCAGTGACAATTGGAGTTTCAAAATTTTTTGCCGTAATGGGACCAAGGATTATCAATAAAACTTCATTACAGACACTTTATAGTTCATCATTAGAGTCTGGGACTATAGTAAAGCATCCAGAGAGCTTCACTAGAGGTCACAGTGGGCAGAGAGGTCTGTCTGTAACTAGGGGTTGCCTGTAAGTCAGGTGTCCTTAAGTAGGGGTCCACCTGTACTAGGTTGTATGATACTATATGTGCACAAGTCTACTTATGGAAACATTTTTGTTCTGGACAGGGAATGGTCGCGGAAATGCAGAAAATGTTAAATGTGTAAAGTACAAACATTCTGCATTTTATTTTATATTTATTTATGCTCTATTTTACATTTGAAACAATTTTGTATTTTCTTTGAATGCTGCAATGGCTAAGACATCAAAGCTTATGTTATTACATGTTGTACAGAATGTAAAGTTGAAAAGATAAAATGTAAAGAAATTTAATAACGTTACACAGAATAAAAGCAAAAAAGCAACACGGAAATACTTGTGTTTAAACTAAGTGGGGGTCATTTACTAAGGGCCCGATTTGTGTTTTCCCGACGTGTTACCCGAATATTTCCGATTTGCGCCGATTGTACCTGAATTGCCCCGGTATTTGAATAGCCCCGCACGCGATCGGATTGTGGCGCATCGGCGCCAGCATGCGCGCGACGAAAATCGGGGGGCGTGGCCGAACGAAAACCCGACGTATTCGGAAAAACCGTTGCATTTAAAAACGGAAAATGTGTCGCTCGGGACACGCTTACCTTCACTCAGCCGGCCTCGGTGAATTCCGGTGCGTTCAGATGCTTTTCAGCGCAGCAGCGCCACCTGGTGGACGGCGGAGGAACTACCTTATTAAATCCCGGATGGACCCGAATCCAGCGCAGAGAACGCGCCGCTGGATCGCGAATGGACCGGGTAAGTAAATCTGCCCCATTATGTTTGAAGTAATATTTATGGAAATAATAAATAACATCCAAAGTATTTCTAGTAAAACGTTTATTGATTTCAACTTTCTATTTATATTCCCTTGGTAGATAAAGCCTCTCACTGTCACGGATGCACCCACGATCCTTTCGCGGATCGCGGGCACACCCGTGCCCCTCTATGTGCCGTGGTCCCCGCTGCCGCTGTCCCGCTCCCCGGCCTGGACTCACCTCTCCACGCTCCTGGCTGTACTCCTGCTAGGCCGCGCTCTCCCTAGCAGCGGGACTTAAAGGGCCAGCGTCCTCCTGATTGGCTCTGGCTAATCTGGCTTGCCCTTATAATCCGGCACCTCCCTTCACTCCTCGCCGGATCTTCAGCATCATTCCTGCTAAGTGAAAGCCCTCCTGAGTTCCCTGTGTTTCCAGTGTACTTCTGTTTTACCAGAGATCCTCTGTGTTGTTACCATTCCTGTGACCTGCTGTGCCTTCCAGGGCTCCTGTCCTGCTGTGCCTTCCAGGGTTCCTGTCCAGTGGAAACTACAGTCCGTGCCAGCGTTACCAGTATTCCTTAGTGTTTCCTGCTGTCATCTCAGGTTTGGACTGTTTCCTGCCGTACTACCTTGGCTGCCAAAACTGGCCTCATACCATCTCCCATGGTGGCCCAGAGGGTCCACAGACTCTTCCAAGAGACTTTTCCACACACTTTCCCTCCTCAACTGTGACACTCACCTAGTCCAACTAGTTTCCTATACTCGATTGATGAGTATAGCTGGAAACAGCTCTGTCTACAGTTGGGTGTCTATTCCTTATGAAAGAGACTTACTGGTTTGGCTATTAATCCACATCGTGTCACCTGCCTTCTGGAAAGTCATGCATTAGCGATAGGGAGCTGCCTTCTATCAGGTACCACTACAGGTGGTTTCCCATCTTGGGAATGTAAAGACTCATACTGTATATGTAGTTGTGTTTCTTCCCTATGATTGTTATCATGGTTTTAGAAGGTGTTTTCTCTAGTAATGAAGGCAGCCTCTCTCTCTGTCCAGATCTAAGCCCTACGGAGAGATACTTGTTAAGATGAAGCGGTCTACTGTCCCTTATGGGATCAGCCAAAGGTTTTTATTTTGTTGGATTGCCTCAATATTGTGACCTACGTCCCTCAAAGATGAGATCCAGCATGTCTGTCCGGAAGACACTACTCATTATAAAGTCTCCACAGAGAGAAGAATTACTACAGGTGACTACTGTTCATGACAGAACCGCCAGAGGGACAATTAGAGGAGTGCAGTCTCTATCTTCTTTTCCTTTCCTTGAACTTTTTCTGCTTTACGTGAACTTTTGAAGTCTTTCCTGAATTCTTTTTATAGATGTGTTCAATATTTATTTGGACGTTTGTATGAGATGCCAGATTCTGCACTACAATAATACTGTCTCTTGTAGTAAACCTGAGGTTGGATTTTAGGGAAGCCTATAAATAATGCTTTTTGTAGCATTTGGATGTACGATACTACAAAGACCAACTTGTGATCCAGTTGAGGGTGATCGATGACGGTATATCTATGGTTGTACGAAGAGTCTTTACACAAAGTTGCTCAAGGCAAGATTAGAAATTGTTGTAATAAAATTACCAACTTTTCAAAACAAAAGTTGTAAGCAAACTGCAGATCTAAGCAGAACATATTCTAGATTTATTAAGTAGGCAAACCCACTTTAAACCCACAGATCTCAGCTCCAAAGAATCCTGCCTAATGATGAATGTGCCCCGTTGAGTTTGTAAATTTTTCTAGAGACTCTTATCTTAGAGAAGATCCAAATCTATGGACTCTTGGATATCTTAGACTTATCTGTATGCCTGTTTTGAGATGTTTCTCCTTTTTCTATGCCTCCCCTTTACTGAAGTGAAATTTCAACAAAGTTTGTGACTTTTTTAAAAAAAAGAGTTAATTACTTTGTCTTAAAGGGAGTCTACCAGCAGTTTTGACCATGCAAAGTTGAAAACAGTCTTAGATATTGGCCTTGGAAATCTATTGTTTTTAACATCAGGAATGTGAAAAGTGCAGATATTCCAGGATTGTAACTGGACTTGGTGTACTAAGGTACACTCCTATGTGATATCTCTTAACTAATCACCTAAGTAAAAGCTAACCAATTGCATCCACTGCACCTCCAATTTTGTATCTACTACCAGGTCCATTGAATATTTGGCTTTTGTAATGTAGAAGTCTCATCCTACAACTTCTAGCAGATACTAATACATTCCTTGAGACTTTGGTTTTGTTACTAGATACCTATTTTCTCTGTAAAGTAATACTCTGAGCCCAGCTTCATTATCATTCATATGTTGGTCACACCCCACCATCCGGACAACGTCTTCATTCTCATCTTACCAGTCCGGCCACTGATATTCCATAATGGATCTACCAAGTAATGCAGGCTTAAAATATTTAAAGAGAAGCCAGAGAGGACGCTCTAGTATATAGCCGTGTCTACAGAATTGTGCCAATAGAAAAGTATTAAACAATAACTTAAGATTGAACTAATATTCTGCTTCTATATTTGAAGCTCCATATTTTAGATGATATGTAGCCACAAATATTAGCAACTTAAGAATCATATATTTATAAATTGATAAAAAGGTTTTCTGATTATTCACAAAGCAAAGAGGCAGCAAAGAAATTCCTGAAATGCTCTGGAAGCCACCTGCCAATCTCTGTCTACAGACACCCAGTGATGATGCACCACAGGATCGGTTATGCCAGTTAATGTCACCCATGGCCTCTGAGACCAATCGTCGACTACAGTGATTATTTGAGAGTACAGCATACCCAGTTTTTTTGTGAAATGGATTTCCTGTCTACATGAAAAGTAAATTGTCAATGTATGTAGAATTGCAGTATATTGTAGGAGCAATCAGACCCCCCAGGGTTAAAGTACCCTAGGGGTCTAAAAATATAGTTACATTTTAATATATATATATATATAATATATATATATATATATATTTAAATAAACCTAAAAGTTTACATCAACCATTCCCTAGAACTGATCTAAAAATACTTAAAATATAAAATAAATCAAATAAATACATCACAAACATATTAGGAATTCCCGTGTCCCAAAATACCCGGTGTATCAAAATATAAAAATGGTGAACCCCATAATAGAAAACAGTGGTCAAAAGGCCGAATAGATACTTTTTCAAATAAAAGTGCTCAAAATGCTGTGCAGTCCCCAAAATGGTAACAATGAAAAGATCCGCTCGTCCCACAGGTCCATACACCGAAGTATGAAAAAATGATTAGGGCAAAATAAAGAAATTTATTTTGTACAAAAATTTTTATATTTTAAAAATCTGTTAAAACCTTAAAATGCTTATTGTCATACTGTCAATTGGAGTGTGGAAGCACATAAAAGAATGTGACAGTCCGACAGAAAACTGGCGCAAGCACCTTAGTAAATGTGGGCCATAGTGTTATATTTTTTTTTAGTTCAGCAACTATGGCGGTGCACTGAATTATGGGAGGATCCAGAAAAATCCAAATGTTAGGACCACTGCTGGGTCTGTCTCAACAATCTTCTTCAGGAGTCCGTGAATATCGCTGTATATACACAGATATCTAGCAGGGTCATTAATGACTACAATTACGGCTGAACAAATCACATTCCCTACAATACAATCCTAGATTCTTCCTGCAGATCTGTGATCTCTGAACATTTAATCGCAGCATTAATAAAGACCTCCACAATTATCCTCTGTGCTGTGACCTTTGCTTCTTGCTGCTGAATTCGCAGTTGGTGCATGTACCGGGGACAGATGTGCCGTTATCCCATAACATCTTTTATTTCCAGCTCAGGGGTTCAGGCTTCTCCTGCAATGTCTCTCCGCTCTGTTCTGTCTGATTCGATTGAAGCCAAACTGTTCTCCCTTCTGTTTGCATATTTTATGATACCCATTGAGAGAAGTGGAAACTTTTCTGTCTTCTGAGTGTTAAAGAAACTTAGTTTCCCTTTATTGGACCTTGTGGGATACACTGTGTAAACTCTGGGGAGATGTTGTTCTTGAGCTAGTTATACCCGTGTAATTCTTATCCGCTGGTGTGAATAGAATGTATGTGCTGTGTGTATCACCTATAGTTATGATTGGAAAAATGTCAGGGATTCCTATTTTCTACCCAAACAGGATAATCTTTTATATATTTGGATTTATAGGGAATTTTGGGTCATGGAGATACCTAACATGTTTCTGATAGTACAGTACTTGTTTCTTTTTAAATGTATTCTAGGGGAAAGGGGATTATTTCAACTTGAAATTGTTTAAGATTTTTTATTTATTTAGTATACAGGCAGTCCCGGGTTACGTACAGGATAGGTTCTGTAGGTTTGCTCTTAAGTTGAATTTGTATGTAAGTCGGATTTGTATATTTTATGATTGTAACCCCAGCCAGAATTTTTTAGTTTTCTTTTGACAATTGGATTTTTAAAATATTGGGTTGTCATAAGAATCAGGATTAACAATTAAGCTTAATTACAGACACCTTAGATAAATGTTATAGCTGATTATTATAGCCCAGGGCTAATGTACAGTAAATTACCAAAATCCAAAGGTCCGTTTGTAACTAGGGGTCATCTGTAAGTCGGGTGTTCTTAAGTAGGGGACTGCCTGTATATAGGGTACTTTAACCTTAGGGGGTCTGATCGCTTATGCAATACAGGCAGTCCCCGAGATAGGTTCCGTAAGTTTGTTCTTAATCAGAATTTGTATGTAAGTCGGAACTCTATAGGTTATAATTGTAACCTCAGCCAACATTTTTTTTTATCTCTGTGACATTTCTGTGGGTTGGCTCTAAAACCAGGATTAACAATAAAGCTTAATTGCAGACACCTTTTATAACTGTTATAGTTGTTTTTTGTAGCTTAGGGCTTAAGTACAGTAAATTACCAACATCTACAGGTCCCTTTGTAACTAGATGTCATCTGTAAGTCTGATGTTCTTAAGTAGAGGACCACCTGTATATTGACATACGTACTGTATTGCAGTATCTTGTGTATTTGCTGGTGCAAATACACAATGTCACAGATCTGACCGAGTGAGGCCTTGGAGTCTCTATGTGACTCGGTGCCATATGAAGTCATACTCCATCCTACTCTTTGTGTGCATATATTTAGGAAATTGTGAGGAAGTGTCACAGCCCCGGTCCGGAGTCATGGCACAGGTGCCCCCCGAGATCCATGTTGCAGATCGCGGGTGCACCCATGCTCCTCTGCCACTGTCCCCGTTCCCCCAGGTCCATTGTCATCTCACCTGGCTCCAGACTCCACGACAATCCCGTCCTGGTCCCACGCCTGCTTCCTCTGAGGCCGCGCTCCTGCTGCATGCTGAGGCTGCGTGCTCCCGAGCCTAGGGCGCGCACGATTCTTCAGGAATTTAAAAGGCCAGCGTACTCCTTATTGGCTCTGGCATCCCGGCTCTGCTATATAGCCTGGCGACTCCCCGCATCCCCTGCTGCATCTTCAGGTCATTCTACTGAAGAGAAAGCCTCCTGAGAGTTTCCAGACGCCTCCGTGATTCCTGAGCGTTTCCAGATGCCTCCGAGTTCCATTTTCCTGTGGTGTTCCCATGTTCCTGTGGTGTTCCCATGTTCCTGTGGTGTTCCCGTGGCAGTCCCTTAATCCTGTGGCGGTTCCGTGCTCCTGTGGCGGTCTGGTAATCCTGTGGCAGTCTGGTAATCCTGTGGTGGTCCTGTAATCCTGTGGCGGTCCGGTTATCCTGTGGCGGTCCGGTTATCCTGTGGCGGTCCGGTTATCCAGTGGCGGTCCGGTTATTCTGCCAGCCGTCTTTCCGAGGTCCTGCCAGCCATCCTTCCAAGGTCCTGCCATCTCGTGGTCCTGCCATCCCGTGGTCCTGCCTTCCCATGGTCCTGCCTTCCCGTGGGCCTGCCTGCCCTGTGGCTGCCACTGCGGGCCTAGTCACACCCGTGGAGCGACCTGGTAGCTCCCCGCCGCAGCAAGACCATCCCGCTTTGCGGCGGGCTATGGCGAAGACCAGGAGTCCACTTAGACTCCGCTCCCGGGTTGCGGCTAGCATCGTTATCCCCCACGGTGGTCCAGGGAGTCCACAGACTTTAGCCCCAGAGACTCTCCCCAGACCCCAGTGCGTGACAGGAAGCATGGCACAGAAGAGAGTATGACTGTGGGTTTCTATGGGTTTGTTTGAACAGCTCTAATTGTCAACATGGCATCTTATTCTAGAACCATTTTGTTCTGCATTGAAGGTTAATCTCTGTCTTCCTGACTTATTTCTGCATTCCTGTTTGCACTTATTAGACTGTGCCTGCGGATGTCATGTATGATGAATCAGATTAGAGCCCAGTCCATGTGCTGAAATAGGAATGAAGATGTGTTACATTTCATTAGTCAGATCTATGGTATTGATTTTGCTCAGGTTGATTCACAAGGGCATCTGATAATATTTAAGACTCGTTTTACGACAGCATTGATCTTACCTATGAAAATTTACACCTTACACCATTAATGTTACTATTTGACAAGCAACACCACAAACTCTATCACCCACGTTTATTCTGGAAAGGGCTACACTTGGTGGCATTCTTTGTGGCAATGGTTAATTTTAGACATAACTATTTTCTTAATTAATAATAATAATTCCTTTATTTATATAGTGCTCACAGATTACGCAGTGCTGCACAGAGATTTCCAGACCAGTCCCCATGGGGCTCACAACCTAATCAACCTACCAGTATGTTTTGGAATGTGGGAGGAAACCGGTGGACCGGGGGGGGAACCGATTCAAACATGGAGGGAATATACAAACTCTTTTCAAGATGTTGTCCAGGATGGGACTTAAATCCAGGACCCCCGCGCTGCAAGGCTGTAGTCCTGACCACTGAATCACTGTGCCTGTAAATGTTAGGCATTGGAAGCCAAAATTCACAATTCTGAGAACCCCAGTCAGATCGATGTGGAGGTGGTATGAAAGTTATTGGTAGACTCATAAGAACAGATTCAAGTAATATAGTACATGGACAAGTAGAGGCAGCCAGGTAAGATGGGGGCTCAGTCAGAGGGACTCTCCAACTTGTAGAGGTTTTTGTAGTTTAAGGACCTTTGGTGGACCTTCAAAATTCCTAGAAGGGCTTGTACACATGTATGGAGATTCCAGGAATGGACCTGTCTTATTGACGCCAGTATCAGATTTGTTGGGTGGTTTGTAAGGCCATGGAACTATAAGCCCAAGGCTGCTGCCCAAATTGCTCATATATAAAAACCTCTTGTAATTTAGACTTGCTGGTTCATTTTCATGGTCAGACACAACTTTACGGTCAATAAATTAGTGATAACTGCAGTTTCCGCCATTCCCCATTATGTTAGTGAAGGTTCATCGAGGCAGAACTTGCACCTTACATTGGTTACACAAAGCCTATTGTTCTGGACGCATAAGAGAAGATGCTACGGTCATTGCCCGTCTATAAGGTCACTTATCTCTGAGTACTTCTCACATACACATTGCCGCAGGTCATTCAGCTATTGTTGTGTGACTTTGTTATAATTAAGAATGGATAGGAATGAGGACAGGTGCATAATGGGAACTATTGTGATGGAGAGATGGATTATGATTAGCAAAATATACAAAAGTTCATACAAAACGTTACAATATTCAAAGGGGTTTTGAAAAGAAAAGTTAATTTTTTAATTTCTTTAGTTTTATAAGGTTTCTCCTTCATGTAAATGAATTCTTGACTACTCTCAGAAATTAATTAAATTAATTAATTTAATTAATTAATTAATTAAAAAAAATAATGAAATTCCCAATTCCAAAAAGTTATTGTACATTCTACAACTCAGTGGGGGTCATTTATCATTAGTCTGGGACTTTGCACCTGTCTATTTATTTTTTCTTTTGGGTTTTGGACTTGTTTAATTTATCTTAGAGGGTAATTTATTTGGCATTCAAGTTTTTATGTTTTTTGGCAACTTAAAAAAAAAGTTACAGAATCTTGAGCTACGTATACCATCCTATAGCCTATATCTGCGTTAGACTAAAGTTTATTTTTGCAAAAAGTTGCGACTTTTCATAAGTGCACATCCAGATTATAAAGCTGTATTAGGTGCAACACTGAAAAAAAATCTTGTACCAAACTATGCTGGGTGAGTGTGAAAAGTCCCAAATTTGTCTGCAAATATTCAAATGTACCAAAAATGGCACCAAAATAAGAGGAAAAGACAAATGAACCCCAATGTCTTCTATGAGGATGAAAAAGACTTATTCTGCACTAGATTCATATATGTGTCTGGTGCTGGGTGATAAATCTGTCCTAGTATAAGACTGTCTAGTTGTACTCTGCACCTCCTATTAGTTGGCTTACCTTACGCCACAAAATTAGGACAAAAGTCTGTCGAGTCAGCAGTACTTTTGGTGCACGGACCTTTTTGGTGTGAGGTCATGCGCCTTTTTCACAGGCCTCGCCCCTTTTTGTCGAACTAGTCGTAAGAGAGGCAGAAAACTGTCTAAAACCCTTTTTAAATGTGGTACAGAAACTTTTTTAGTGCAAATCAAGACGGAATTCTGTTGTAGACTGATTAATAAATCTCCCCCAATATATGCAACAGAATTGTTGGACAGATCCATGCTTTATCTTCAGAAGCAAACCAAATAGTTGCATTTTTTCTCAACGCAGACATTCTGAGAAAATCTTCCACATGTGAATGTACTCCTTAATCTATTTTAACCTGTTCCAACAAAATTGCCATGCCTTATTTAGGCATCCACACATTCCGGTTTTCAGGTGCAGTTTTTGACGCCCAAACCAAGAGTGGAGTGAAAAAAAGAGAAGCAGCACCTCTAAATGATATATTCTCATTTATGACTCGCACCTGCTTTTGGCTTATAAAACTGCATCAGAAAATCTGAATGTGTAAATGCAGCCTCAAGGTTATTGCCCAGGATCTGCTTTGGCCATCGTGATCATCATGGTGACATCAGTGGTTGGCAGCTGCACTAAAGTCAAAAGTGACTGGTGAGGACTGGAGTGATGACCTGGATGTCGTATCATAAACCATAAGCTCTATTTCAATCCTTGGATTGTTTGTGATGCTGTATGTTGCGCTTTTTGTTTTGATGTGTTACCCCCCCGCCCGTCATTTACTAATCATGTGATCTTATTATTAAATGGCAGATGTCTACATGTGTGCAATTAAGGTTAGGACTATTTGCCAACACTTATGCAGTTTTCTTTGATGTTCATGAATTGATGTTTTACAGCAATGAAGTGGTTGCATGCCTATGTGGGTATTTAGATTTCTGTCAACTCATTCATATTTACATTTCTCGATGTGACTATTACACCAGTGTTTTTCAATTATGTTGGAACACGTGATCTTGTCGTGCAGGTTTAAATCGTTTGTATTATAGATGTGTTAGTTAGCCATAAGTAAGGGTGCCTAGTGCACCAGAAACATGGCGGCCATTTTTTTGCTGTGTCCCATGTATTTGTGAATGGATTAAATAAAGAAGTACGGTACAGTAAGAGCTGGATCTTCGGCTTCGTTTTTGGAATCCTTTGGAATAGAAGCTATACCTCAAACCTGACAAATGCTACAAACAATTGACTCTGTACCAGTTCTACACCGGCCCCACTATCTAGAGAAGATCATTGCCATTTCCAAGTTTACTACATAGGATTCTAGGTCAGCCATTAAATTAACCAGAGTGACTATGCATATAGTATAAAGCCACCTCTCTCATGAGATAGAGAAGTCGGCCAAGACCCTCTTATTCTTGATGGGACGGTGGGAGAGCTCCACGTTACAAGTATGTTCCAGGACACCTTCTTCCAGAGACCTTCATGATACCTTTGACATGATACATTTGACCCATTTTATTTCACAGTCAGAAGATATGTTCTTTCTTATCATTGTTTTGACCAGATGTAATCACAATTTAGTTGATGGGAGGGGTACATCTTCATGAAATATTAAGGAATGTTGCCACCTTTCCATTTGAAGCAAGCAACGCTTACATGGGAGCATATTTTATATCTTGTATGTGATTGGCAAAGACAATATAGACTCGACTGAGCCGCACAAACGGCAATAATTCACGGCCCATAGCCTTCTTTTGGGAAGGCACCATGCTTGGCATCACCGGGAACGTGCCAGCAGCTCGCACCACACAGGTTCTTTACCTGCCCATTTTTGTGGTCCTGGCAGTCACTGCCTATGGATATCGGAGTCCAGTTCACCTGTTGATGCCAGACAACAAACAACGGTATACGGTTCATTGCTTGTAGCCCCAAAAGGGCACATGTTTGTGTGCACAGGATCTTAAAAATATAAAAACTTCAGAAATATGATTTTATAGCTGTACTCAGATTGACTTCTAGTTGTAGTTTAAGCTTCATGTGAAGTTTTTCCAAATGTCCAATTAGCTATAGCGTAGACCTTGTGCATTGCATTGTTCCCACTGTTAGCCTCCGGCTATGGCAAGACAAGAAGTTGTAAGTGTCTATATTGTTTCAGTGATCGAGTTACAACCAGACAACACATTCGGTTCTATTCAAAACAAGAGTAATCCACCTGAGTGTCCGCCATATTTAAATGTTAATGTGCTACCTTCCTGAATTTTAATATCTTCACTCGGTTCCCATGTTTGGGAAATGTTGTCATCTGCTCAGAAGAGAGTCTTACACTTTAAAACCCCAGAGACTCCTAGAGAGGACACGTTGTGTTGCTGTGTCCTTGTTGCTTGCACAGCCTGGGACTGTGGGCAATGATCTGCATTCTCTCCTATGATCTGCCATAGACTAGAGGATACTCAACCCTGC
Source organism: Engystomops pustulosus (assembly GCF_040894005.1). NCBI lineage: Eukaryota > Metazoa > Chordata > Amphibia > Anura > Leptodactylidae > Engystomops > Engystomops pustulosus. Next base: position 86,394,567 of record NC_092418.1, read on the forward strand.
TGCACGATTGTCACTGCTGAGCAGATACTTATCCCATCATGGAGGCAATACCTGGAGGAATAGCTCAGGTAGCGGGAAACAATTGTCTCCTTGTCTTGTGTTTTATAGTTTTATTTTGTGTTATGCTTCACCATGGCCAGAACTGCTGGGGTAGTAAGGATTACATTGTTTTGGGGCTCTATAACTAAGATAGTACATAATAACTGAGACCTAAGGTGCAGCTGCTTGTGGATGATGGGAAAGTTACTGTTTGCTTTGGAGTAGCCCCTGCACTATTTCATCTTTGCCCAGTCCCTGTGCTCTGCTATTTCTGTATGACTTGGACATCATGATGCATCACTCTCCTTCTATGTTCCCCTTCTTGTGCTGTGATGATGCTGTGATTTTGTGCGCATCATTCCTGGATTGTTACCTAGCTTTTATTGTATGTATTGTATTCTGTAGTATCTCAGAGTAGATTATGACAACTCCGTGACCAGTATACCTATAACTGTGACATCCCGGAGCTCATTATGTCTTTGGTGTTATCTCTAGAGTATCACATCACTGTGTGAATTACTCCTGTATTATCTCTGTATTAGAACATTAATGTATTATGCCTGTACTGTGGCATCACTGTGTGTATTATCCCTGTACTGTGGCATCACTGTGTGTATTATCTCTGCACTGTGGCATCACTGTGTGTATTATCCCTGCACTGTGGCATCACTGTGTGTATTATCTCTGTACTGTGACATCACTGTGTGTATTATCCCTGTACCGTGACATTACTGTGTGTATTATCCCTGTACTGTGACATCACTGTGTGTATTATCCCTGTACTGTGGCATCACTGTGTGTATTATCCCTGCACTGTGGCATCACTGTGTGTATTATCCATGTACTGTGACATCACTGTGTGTATTATCCCTGTACTGTGGCATCACTGTGTGTATTATCCCTTCACTGTGGCATCACTGTGTGTATTATCTCTGTACTGTGACATCACTGTGTGTATTATCCCTGTACTGTGACATCACTGTGTGTATTATCCCTGTACTGTGACATCACTCTGTAAATTATCCCTGTATCATTACATCCCTATGTGTATTATCCCTGTACTGTGACATCACTGTGTGTATTATCCCTGTTCTGTGACATCACTGTGTGTATTATCCCTGTTCTGTGTCATCACTGTGTGTATTATCCCTGTACTGTGACATCACTGTGTGTATTATCCCTGTACTGTGACATCACTGTGTGTATTATCCATGTACTGTGACATCACTGTGTGTATTATCCCTGTACTGTGGCATCACTGTGTGTATTATCCTTGCACTGTGGCATCACTGTGTGTATTATCTCTGTACTGTGACATCACTGTGTGTATTATCCCTGTACTGTGACATCACTGTGTGTATTATCCCTGTACTGTGACATCACTCTGTAAATTATCCCTGTATCATGACATCCCTATGTGTATTATCCCTGTACTGTGACATCACTGTGTGTATTATCACTGTTCTGTGACATCACTGTGTGTATTATCCCTGTTCTGTGTCATCACTGTGTGTATTATCCCTGTACTGTGGCATCAATGTGTGTATTATCCCTGCACTGTGGCATCACTGTGTGTGTTATCTCTGTACTGTGACATCACTGTGTGTATTATCCCTGTACTGTGACATCACTGTGTGTATTATCCCTGTACTGTGACATCACTGTGTGTATTATCCCTGTTCTGTGTCATCACTGTGTGTATTATCCCTGTTCTGTGATATCACTGTGTGTATTATCCCTGTACTGTGACATCACTGTGTGTATTATCCCTGTACTGTGACATCACTGTGTGTATTATCCCTGTTTTGTGACATCACTGTGTTTATTATCTCTGTACTACTACTACTCTTGGCACTAAAATGCAGAACAATTATTTTGGTAAGTGGTCGTTTATATCATGCTAATACCATAACGATGCCACAACTCCAAAGTTTTACTCTGGGTAGTAGATCTACTTGACCTTACTAGTACTCATGTGTTTATGGTCGTAACATTTTTTGCAATCTTTATTTTTAGCAACTTTTTTTCTGCAGTATCTGTGTGTGAACTGCAATTTCTACAATGTCAATGGAAAGGTTTTTTTTATAAGTGAATGCTAAAGAATGTGGAGGGAAAACAATATAGGTAATGTGCACAAGCAATGACCTAGAATTACTGGATATATGTGGTAAACTGAGTTCAGGGATACACAGCTTGGTTGGAGTCTGTCTTTTTATGTAAATAGTAGTCTAGGGCAGTGATTTTCAACCTTTTTTGAGCCGCAGCACACTTTTTATACTTAGAAAATCCTGGGGCACACAACCAACTAAAATAGCACAAAATGACACTAAAACAGTCATAAAAGACCTCCCTTTACTAATAAAAAACCCCTAGCGGCCTCCCTTTACTAATAAAAAACCCCTAGCGGCCTCCCTTTACTAATAAAAACCCCTAGCCGCCTCCCTTTACTAATTAAAAGACCCTAGCGGCCTCCCTTTACTAATCAAGAGCCACTAGCGGCCTCCCTTTACTAATTAAAAGGCCCTAGAGGCCCCCCTTTACTAATTAAAAGGCCCTAGAGGCCCCCCTTTACTAATTAAAAGGCCCTAGAGGCCCCCCTTTACTAATTAAAAGGCCCTAGAGGCCCCCCTTTACTAATTAAAAGGCCCTAGAGGCCCCCCTTTACTAATTAAAAGGCCCTAGAGGCCTCCCTTTATTAATTAAAAGGCCCTAGAGGCCCCCCTTTACTAATTAAAAGGCCCTAGAGGCCCCCCTTTACTAATTAAAAGGCCCTAGAGGCCCCCCCTTTACTAATTAAAAGGCCCTAGAGGCCCCCCTTAACTAATAAAAAGCCCCTAGAGGCCCCCCTTTACTAATAAAAAAAAGACCCTAGCTGCCTTCCCTATACAAATAATAACCTTATATACTCACCCTTGATGTAACTTCTCTCCTAATGGCGATCCGCCCATCTTCTGTAGCTCCTGCACCGCGCGGCCCATGTCATGTGACTTACGCGACCTGACGTTACGTCAGTCACGTGACATGGGCCGCATGGTGCAGGAGCTACAGAAGATGGGCGGGGCTTGGAGGTAAGTATGGGGGGCAGAAACACGGGGGCGCGGCGGCAGCGCTACACAGGGGCTCCCCGCGGCACACTCAACCATGTGTTGCGGCACACAGGTTGAAAATCACTGGTCTAGGGATTCCTATTGTAAGCCTGTGAGTCCTCTCTCCCTGCCCACACTCAGTGATTGACAGCTTCTCCTGTGTAGATACAGGCAGGAAGAGCTGTCAGTCACTCTTTATGGGAGGGGAGTAGCAGGACTCACAGGCTTTTCTTCTAATATTAGAATATATTGATGTATTTTCACAATACACCATTAGTAGCCAATAAACACCATACATGTGTTCACGTAATTCTATGGTTAGTTCTATTGATGTTGACTTAGTCCATTAAAGGCCCCATGCACACAAACGTATATGGGGGCTGTACAGCAACTAGAATAAAGCCGTCATTGAAGTGCATTGTGTGCGGCACGGTATGGCGAGCACACACGTTTGTCACTGTCCCGTGACGTCTCTGGAAAATTGAGCATGCTTTATCCTTCACCGGAAATACGGCACAGCTACCTATGGAAATGTGTGGGAAACGCTCCCCTTAATCAGCCGGCTGTACGCTACGCCCAGGTCCCTAAAAAGGAGCTTGGATAAATTTGTTTAGAATGTTTAGAATTCTTTGTTCTGGAATTTGCCAACATTCCTTTTTCTTGTACGGGTTTTGGAGCACAGTGATGGGCACAGGGTGGTAAAATGTCCTATTGACAGACCAGGATTGCATAAGAATATTCTTGGCAGATGGATTTTCGCGGTAACGTGATCCAGATATTCCTAGGTTACTCCTAGGATGAGTAGTGATAGCCTGTGCTAATGAGCTAATAACCATTACATTGAAACAATTAGACCAGATGGACGCACATTCATGTGATATGCCTTCACACCTTGCGTTGCGGTCAGCCGAGTGGTTTACATTATGTTTGCCTTATACAATGTTCTGTTTACCTTGTCACCCTATATACCTAGCAACAAGCGAGCAGATGTCACCTCGTGTGCAGGCAGCCGTGATCTATACTGCAAACCATGGCCGTGTGTACTATGCAAGACACAACTTTTATCTCTATTATTTCTCTTTTCATTTAGATGGATCCTGTGCAAAAAGCTGTCATAAACCATACGTTTGGTGTTTCCATTCCACCAAAGAAAAAACAAGTCATTTCTTGCAATGTCTGCCAGCTCCGTTTTAATTCCGATGTAAGTATATACAATATTCTAATGGGCAAAGTAGAGAATATTGGTTATTCTTAGATACTTAACTGATACAACATTCTCAAAAACGTATGTGCAAAGCTGTGTAGTGACTTTACTTATCACTTAAAGGGGTTGTCCCATCTTAGCAAGTAAGGCCCTATACACTATCGTACTTGGCTATCTCCATCAGCTGCATAGAGGTGAACTGGGCAGGCCGCATATGAGCCACGCGCTGCTCCGGTCATCTCAGGGTGTGATGAGGGTACAACCTACCCTCATGATCCATGTGGGTCCCATCATTGGGACCCCCACTGATCAGTAAGTTAGGCACTATTCACTATCCTACAAGGCTATCTCCGTCAGCTCCATAATGATGAACTGGGCAGGCCATTTATGAGTGACGGTCATCTTGGGGTGCAACAGGGTACAACCAACCCCCATTCTCGTGATCCATGTGGGTCTCATCACTAAGACTCCCACTGATCAGCTGGTTAGGTTTTATCCTGTGTATAGGGCCTAACTTGCTTAGATGGGACAAACCCTTTAATATCTACATGTATCACTTCTTATGAAAGCAAATGTAGTCACCTTCGGGACCTGCGACCAACACATAATAATTTTTAAAATTCAATTTTTAATCATCATCTTGAAGTGACTTTTGAGTCACATTGCGATCAGATTTCATTTTATGAGATATGATGCCCAAAAAGGCTCCTGGGAATGTATTGGCTTGGTACATCTGTATGGCAGACCAAAAGGAAAGTAATAATAATGATCATATTAATAAATGTTTATATTCAGCAGCATCATGGGGGACATCGCAGAGCAATAACATAGTCAGATGGAACAGTCCTGCTCACAATAGCTTACTCATACAACTTTGCAAGTTGTGTATTAGGACGGCTGAATATGAACGTGGTTGGATCTGCTGGTCAGATTCCTTGGACCAAGCACAGCGCAGTGGACGCAGTGGTCCATGCATTACATGGAAATATGATGTAAGGACTCCCTCACTTCCGGTAACTGTTGTTCCAGCGTCGGTGCTTCATTTAAGGTAGCACACAGGGACTCTGTGCATCATATTCTTGTATGACACAAGGACTCCCATCCACTGCACTGAGCTTAGTCCATGGGATCTGTGTCTGTTTCCACGGACCCACCACTTTTATGGGCATCTATCCTTTGTTTGATGGGTAGGGTATCCCAGAGAAGTGTTTCATACAGATCAAGACAGAATTCTGGATTATTCAGCTTGGTAAATCTCTCCTTACATGAATAGGCTATGGTGGAAATGTTTCTTTGTTCCATTTTTCCAAACTTGAATTCTATGATTTTCCAGTATTATTTCTTTTCACTCCTTTTTTGACCTCACCTGTGCTTATCATTTTTGGATTTTTAGTCATTGAAAGGGTCATTAATAGGGTCATCCACCATCTACCTTTAGTCCCAGCACACCTTCTATTCATTGTCTACAGTGTTGATTTTTAGAATGTTCATAATCATTCACAAGATTACATACTGTATGGGACCTAATGTTGTTTCCCATCTTAATAAACAGGGAATAAAAGTTATGTTTTAGTACACACTCACACCTTTCTTTCCGTCTTTACCCTATCCTTTGATAAATGAACGATCTGTTGGTGGTCTACACCGGTGCCTGTACCAGTAAAAAAAAAAATTTGATATTTGATGTCTGGAAGCTGCAGTACAAGGTAGCTAAAAGATGTGTTACATATTTTCCCAGAATCCCCTAGCGCAGCGTCTATGGCTATCTCTCCACACGCCTACATGGCGGCCTTAATTGACAGTCTCCGTAAGGAGAGCTCTTACTTCCCAACACTATGCGTGAAACATCCTTGCTTTTTACATTAAGAGTCCAAAAATTTGCATCCTGGACAACAGCTTTAATAATTTGAAAATAATTTGGAGCATTTTACATCTAATCATATAATAGACCAAGTGTTATTTCACATTTTTGATTATTAAACAAAATGGTGTAGTTTTGCTCGCTTTCTGCGCCGTCTGCCAGATACATCGAGAGACCTAAGACTATTGATGTATCTGGCCACTATCATACGCTGTTGCAGGAGTCTATCTCCCCCTATGTACATTCAGCTCCTATTGCTCTATAACATGCTATAGGACACTGTGTACAATTTGCTTAGCTCCTCCTGCTCTATGACTCACTACCTGCAGATAGGACACTATGTACATTCTGCCAGGTCCTTCTGCTCTATAACATGCTATAGGACACTATGTACAATTTGCGTAGCTCCTCCTGCTCTATAACATGCTTTAGGACACTATGTACAATTTGTGTAGCTCCTCCTGCTCTATAACATGATATAGGACATTATGTACAATTTCTCAGCTCCTACTGCTCTATAACATTCTGCCTGGCCTGCAGATAGAATCCTGCTCCTAGACCAAGTGTTATAGAACTAGATAATTTTTTTCACATTTTTGTTTTTTAATTTTTTTTTTTTTGATTGGCAAATATGTGAAATAAATAGCCAGAACATTATGTGATCTTGCAGATCTAGCAATAGATTTAGCAATTTCAGAGTAATGAAATGTTGCTGGAGGAGAACAATACAATTCCTGTCCGGCTCCTTACTTGGTATTACAAGTATGTTCAGTAAGTCTTCCAGAGATTGTTGTCTTTGGCAGGCGGAGATGACACATTAGGCCTGGTTTATCAGCTGTTTGTACTAATGCAGCAGCGCCTGTGCCAGCTCTCTGGTGTCAGCCGTACCCACTGGCCGTAGATCTAATAAGGATTATTCTTAATGGCTTAAGGAATCTGTGTTTCCATTGTGACAGACGCGCTCCGGTCTCATGCGTGGACAATTCCATTTAGGAGGCTATTTATCCTGCTTGTCGGGGACAAATAAGCAGAACATTGTTATAAAAAGGAGAAAAGTTCAGAACCTGTTAGATATAAAGCGGATAGTAATTTGTTTTCCGGAGATTCGGGCATCCTATCTTCCATGTATTAATATTATCTTTACTGACATTCTGAAACTGACAAAAGTTTACATTTTAGGTTTCTTTGATAAGATCTCATATACACAGGACCTAGCTACATTAGTATACAGAGTATAGGGAACATGTATCATAGGTCCGGCTTAGTCCGTCTGTTTTTTGGGACTTTTCTTAGCTTTTTTACTGGTCAGATGTATCCTAGTGGTTTTTCCTTATTGATACATGTGGTGTTTGGTTTTTAGTTAATTTGCGACTTTTTAAAACAAAAGTGGCAAAAAGTCTCCAAAAGCCGCAATCAGCTCTAAGCTATTTTGTATGCCCGGTCAGGGACAGTCTTAAATTTACGACTTTTTTAAAAATTTGCAACTTTCACATTGGGATTCAGCTGATAACTCAGGGAAAACTGTAGAAAACGAAACAATAGAGAACTTTGAAAGGAGACTGTCTTAGGCGCAAAAAAGTCCCAAATGAGCACAAGCGCCATGAAAAGTCTCAAAAATTAGAGAAAAGGGTAAGCCAAAAGTTTCATACATATTCATCTATGAATTCGATATGGTGGCATGAACTCTGCAGCTTGGATCGGACACTACATGTGTTGTATCTTTTAAAGAGAACTTGTCAGCAATGCCATGCTGCACTCTTCTATAACATGCTGCCTGCAGATAGGATCATTTACAACCTGCTCAGCTCCTTCTGCTCTATAACTGACTACCTGCACATAGGACAATGTATAATATGCCAGGTCCTCCCACTCTATAACATCCTATAGAACACAATGTACTATCTTCTCCTACTGCTCTATAACATACCACCCACAGATAGGACACTATGTACAATCTATTCAGCTCCTCCTGCTCTATAACATGCTGGCTGCAAATAGGACACTATTTAAAATATGCTCGTCTCCTTCTGCTCTATAACATGCTATAGGACACTATGTACAATTTCTCAGCTCCTACTGGTCTATAACATTCCGCTTGGCTTGCAGATAGGACACTATGTAGAATCTGCTCATCTCCTTCTGCTCTATAACATGCTATAGGACACTATGTACAGTTTCTCAGCTCCTACTGCCCTACAACATTCTGCCTGGCTTGCCGATAGAACACAATGTACAATCTGCTCATCTCCTTATGCTCTATAACATGCTATTTCTGAGCAGTATCCTCCTCAGACACCATTGGGGTCATCCTGCTTCACGGGGGACACTTCTCTGTAGTATCTGCAAAATTCTGCAAACTTCTCTCCTGTCCTCTCTGAGCTAAGGATTTTGCAGAATGTTTAGTAAATAGAAGGTCATGACCTGTAAATAGAGTCTGCAGTGTCTGTATTATCTGTACTAGTATCTGCTGAGCTCTGCTGCTGGGGATGAGCTGCTCTGCACAGGGGCTCAGTGCTTACTTCTCAGTTTACGCCACCTTCGGGGTCGAAGTATTTTTGTGCCCGATTTTGTGCCTGAATAAAAAGTTGCCTATTATTAGGCGCAGCAAAACATCTGGATTGGTAGGATAAATGAGGGAAACATGGTTATTTTTGCTGCGCGGCTAGTTTGGCGTTTAGTCGCAAAAATGTTGCAAAAGCGGTGCGCCAGTATGAAAAGGCGCAAAAACAACATAAAAAAAAGAAAGATACATCTGCCCCAATGTACAATCTACTTAGCTCCTATTGCTCTATAACAGGGGTCCCCAAACTACGGCCCGCGGGCCACATGCGGCCCGCGGACCGTTTCTTTGCGGCCCCCATCACATCCGGCCGCCGCCACCGGCAGTCAGGCAGGGGCCTCCGTCCATCCGGACAGGAAGCTCCTGCCCGTCACTGCATAGTGCTCGATGCGGCCGTTTCCGGCCGCTCGAGCACTATTATTGCAGGTGGAGCGATGTGGCCGGAAAACCACCCGGCGCACATCGCTCTTTGAACCTGCATGCGCCTTTTTCTGTCCGACAGCCGCAAGAAGAAAGAAGACGCAGGAGCCAGAGGTGAGTGTAGGATTTTTTATTTTTTTTAAATAAAATTATTGTGCCGGCCAGGGGACCCTAATATATTAAACAAAGCATTATGGGAGCAACATATAAAACAACTAATGGTGGGGGGTATATAAAATCACTAATGGTGGGGGGACATATAAAACAACCAATAGTGGGGGGTATATAAAATAACTAATGGAGGGGCATATAAAATCACTAATGGTGGGGGGGACATATAAAACAACTAATGGTGGGGGGGGAATATAAAACAACTAATGATGTGGGGGGACATATAAAACAACTAATGATGCTGGGGGACATATAAAACATCTAATGGTGGGGGGACATATAAAACAACTAATAGTGGGGGGTATATAAAATAACTAATGGGGGGGCATATAAAATCACTAATGGTGAGGGGGAACATATAAAACAACTAATGGTGGGGGGGACATATAAAACAACTAATAGTGGGGGGGTATATAAAATAACTAATGGGGGGCATATAAAACAACTAATGGTGGGGGGGTATATAAAATAACTAATGGTGGGGGTATTTAAAATAACTAATGGTGGCGGGGGACATATAAAATAATTAATGGTGGGGGGACATATAAAATAACTAATGGTGGGAGACAGTCTGGTAATTAATGGGGGGGGCAGCATGGGAAATAATTAATGGAGAGGTGTCCCAGTATATTTAATAATTAATTGACCCAATGAATTAATTAATTGGCCAATACAGGCAGTCCCCGGGTTACATACAAGATAGGGACTGTAGGTTTGTTCTTAAGTTGAATTTGTATGTAAGTCGGAACTGTATACTTTATCATTGTAACCCCCAGCCAAATTTTTTTTTGGTCTCTGTGACAATTGAATTTTAAAAATGTTGGATTTTCATTAGAACCTGGATTCATAATAAAGCTTCATTGTAGACACCAGTGATAACTGTTACAGCTGTTTATTGTAGCCTAAGGATAAAGTACAGTAAATTGGCAACATCCAGAGGTCCGTTTGTAACTAGGGGTCGTATGTAAGTCAGGTGTTCTTAGGTAGGGGACCGCCTGTATATAAAATAGTTCACAAGGGGGTGCAGTATATTAAATAATTAATTGAGGGGTGGCCCAGTGTATTACGGATGTGGTCAAATGTACCGCTATTTATCCGACCCTCCAATGGTCTGAGAGGGACAGTGAACGGCCCCCTATGCTAAAAGTTTGGGGACCCCGGCTCTATAACATACCACCCACAGATAGGACACTATGTACAATCTGCTCATCTCCTTCTGCTCTAGAACATGCTATAGGACACTATGTACAATTTCTCAGCCCCTACTGCTCTATAACATTCTGTCTGGCTTGCCGATAGGACACAATGTACAATCTGCTCAGCTCCTCCTGCTTTATAACATGCTGCCTACTGTATGAATAAGACTGCATGCTCTACTTTTCTTTCAAATACTCATTAGCTCCTTGCATTTTCTGCTTGTTCTCGAATTGGAAATATCAGAGAATCTCATTGTTAGGGGTTTCATTGACTGAACAAACTTTTGGCTAAATCTCATAGGGGTCATCTTTTCTCTGGTTATTAATAATTTTTAGTGAGGAGAGGTCACCCTGAGCGGTTCCGTCTGAGGACTTCACTGACATCAATATTTGAAAACTTTATTTAGTATCCGCCTTTGATACATTTGGAAACGGCTTTTACCGCCAATGATCCTCCATTATATTGTTAAATTATGCAGCAGATGCTAAAGGAAATATGGGTTATCTATCCCAAAGAATGAAAAAAAACTGCATATCCTATGAGAAGCCGAGTCATAGGAAGGAAACTGGCTGCCTGCCACAATGTGTCATCCCGAACAAATCACCGCACAAGTTTTTCAGTCATTATAAGTTTGAAGCACTTAATAATTTATCAGTATTGTAGAGAATGCAATAATTCCAGTTCATCTGATGACCCTTTATAACGCATACATCCCATTTACATAAAGCGCTCGGTCTATGTCACACATAATAGCTTTCTGAGGCCATTTTACGTTCTTGTGAATGAAAGATGGAAGCCAATTACGAAAATGCTCCCTCCGGACTCTGTGCGGAGCCGTCTCCATGGCTCTGAAAGGGAATCTAGGGATTTGAGTGCAAGTCGAATAGTAAATGTGTTATAATAGATAAATATGTCATTTCTGAATAGTATCTGCTGGGGGATGAGCGGAATAGAACAGTGTTGATTTTGAGATAGCTTGAGAGCGAAAAATAGGAAGAAAAAAATTATCTTAAAGCATTATTAAGGCACATAGGGGAACATTTACTAACAACAGTGCAAAGTGCACTAAATGCAATTTGCCTGTGTAGTGTGCAGGGGGCCCCAGATTCAGGATTTCTGGCTCACGTTCTTCATTAATCTGGCGCCCTGTGCACTGCTGACAGAGTGCCCCGCTTTTTTTTATGCACCTTTAACATGGGGCGTGCAACACAATTCTGTTAGACATTGCATGATAAATCAGGCGCACGGTCTGACTGAGCACCAGAACGCCCCCTAATTTGTGTCACATGGTGCCTAGTGTAGCTGCGCTACAAAAGGGTCACGTGTGACACAAATGTGGCACAGACACTTCTTAAATACCTGTGCAAGCAATTTGCACTAAAAAAAAAACATACAAAGTCCAACAGAAAACTGGCAAAAACCTCTTAGTAAATGTGCCCCATAGAGTGCAGAGATGGTTATTGTATGGTTAGATGAGAGGCTAGTCTGGTATGGACGTTATAAAAAAATGAGACGTTCCTGTACCATTACAGTTTTGGTGAAAGAGTTTTCAAGGATTCTGGAAAACCCCTAGGGGGCAAGTGAAAGGGTTTAAAAAAAATCTATGTAGCCTGCTCTGTCTTCTGGTCCCCAAGAGATGCCAAATACTACTTTGGTTTGGTATTTATGGAAGTTCTTGGGGTGACAACAAAGAAAAGTGACTTCCCTTCCATGGTCAATGGAAGTGTCCTCTGGTGTGAGGTAGCCATACATTGGCCAAAGTGGGTCCCATGACCCCCGGAACTTTCTGCTAGACCTGATGCCAAAAACTAGATTTATCAGGGTGACCAGGATCCAGAACAAAGTCTCCTAGGGGTTTTCTGGATTCATGAAAATCCCAGTAAGACTGTATTGAGAGTTTAGGATCTAAACCATCTGATCTCGGTCCACCTCAAACTGATAATCAGGCAAATGATTAGCTCTTCCCATGATAATTCAGCTGTGTGAGGAGATGAAACTATCCAGTGACCGTCTGTAAATAGCTCAGTCATTAAACATTTTATCAGGTTCCTTTATCTCTCAACAATCAATGAATACAGGACAGAAAATTGATTTACACAAACTGTTTAAAGAGGACCTGACAGATCGATTTGGGACCCTAAATCAAGTAGAGGTTTGTATGGACATGTGATTTAGGGTCCTGAATGGACCTGTATGAAAGCTGTGGGTAAGCAAAAAAATGTAAAATAAACTTTGTTACTTACCTTGATGAGGAGGACTAACATCTGTAGATCCTGCGCCTCCTCTCCCGATGAGGCAAGTGAAGCCAAAATAGTACCCCAGCTTCATTGCACATGCACCATATCTACTGCGCTTGCTGACTACACTTGCCAAAACATGCAGGCACCAAGCAGAATGAGGGAGAAGGTGAATATAAATGTACATTTTTTCTTATGTGCCCAAGTAAAAATTCCTACATGGAATTTGGGTCACTAATTCACCAAGCCATAAGTGAGTGTCCAAAATTGCCCTGACAGGTTCCATTTTAATAAGGAAGAAAGGCAGGGGAAAAAGAAGGACACAGGAACAGATTTCTGTAATAAAGTATATTACAAAGTTTAATATTGTCAAAGGTTTAGTTCCCTTTCATTTCATTGTGGAAAAAAAGAATTCCAACTGCGCTGGAACCGGTGGAGCGCCACCTGCTGCCGGAGTAAAAGTTGCAGATGGTTTCTTCTTTACCGGCATTTTCCATATTTTTTCCATTTCTACAGTTTTACCCATTTGGAATATTTCTAGATACATTTTGCTTTATTTCACTTTAGCCTCCGGTGGTATAGAATGTAACATGCATCGTGTTCTTCTCGTGGGTTCCTGCAAGTATGAAACTGTCAAACTACAGTGGACGAGTTTATAATTAAAATGATTAGGGAGATAAGCGCCTCATAATGGTTGTAGTATGACAGGCAAATGGCTTATTTGTATTCCAGGGTGGGGAGCCATTAAAAATCTCCCGGTCCTCCAGCCCTCCAGTCAATCATTCTTCACAGATAAACAGTATGATAAACGGAGCTGCGATTTGTCAAATCTTCCACATTTGTCCAGTAAATAGGAGGATTCCTATTGATTGTTTGGTTTGGAGAGTAGTGGGGGAAGATAGGAGGTAATTAAAAGCATAAATCTCTGGAGGTTGTGGAAGGTAATTCTGTACTTGGAGACAGGAATGACAGGATGATAAACATTTTTGATCCCGTAGGCTTCCATTACCTACTTTATAATGAGCCAAGTACTGGATAATTTCACATCTCTCTGACCTTTTTATTGACAGTCATCCACATTTCCACTTAATATTTCCTTGTCATAGAAAGCAGCCGCAAAACAGGCATTTTCCCGAATGCATGGCTGCAAACTAAAATCTCAAGTCATCACAGAAGGAAATTGCGCTTCTTGAAATCCTGTATAATTGGCTGCTTGTCATTTACTAATCAGGTTCTCTTCTAGGCAATTACACCGCTCAAAGGGAGATGGCGGGCGAGCAATAAGAGAATTGATTTATATATTATTGTATGTTTAGCCTTTATTTTGTACACTGTTCATATTCTAAACTGTGTGGGAGACAGATTTTTATGATGACATTTTTTTTATAAATCCTTGAATTCTATAGCTTAAAGGGGCTGTCCGGTGTGGAAAACCATGTCTGATTACCTCTAAAAACAGCTCCACACCTGAGCATGGGTAGTGGGTGGTATTGCAACTAAGCTCCATCCATTTCTATACAGCTGAGCTGCAATACCAGCCCTAACCATGGTCAGGTGTGGCACTGTTTTTGGAAGAAAGCAGCCATGGACAACCCCTTTAAACTTTAGTTTTTTTCTATTAATGTAGAAGGGATGAGAGAGATTTTTTTGTAACAGACAAGATATATTTGTAATGGCACCATTTTGGCATACCTATATTCAGGGATTAAAAAAAAAAATACAAAAAATTATATTTTACCCCTTAATGATGAGGAGATCATTATTAGCAAATTTTCAGACATAATTTAAAGGCCATAACTTTATTTTTCAGTGCACTACCTTAAATGTTTTTTGAGGCACTTTTTTTGTGGCACGTAGAGCTAGTTGAAAATTAACAGACATTAACGGATTTAAATTTTAGTTTTGTGAAAAGTTACAAAAATGGAAACTGCACATTAAAATTTTCAAATTGACTAAAAATGAACATTGAGAGTGCCCCTCCCTCTACTCATAGCATACTGCTACTTCAGCCTTATTTAGTAGAGAAAGGAGCAGGGCCAGCATTAGGGGATGGCTAACTGGGCATCTGCCCAGGGCCCCCTATCCTAAAGGGGCACCCTGCATGGACTTTTGTAGGCAGAGGATGTATTGCTCTTTTAATTCAACCCCTTGGTTGAAAGCCTGGGTGAAGTTTCTTATGATCTATCTCCTGTCTATATATCTATCATCTCTCTGTCTAGTTATCTATCCCCTATAATTTATCTATTTCTATCTATATATCTGTCTAACTATTTATCTATCTAGATATTTGTATATTATCTAAATATCTTCTATCCATCTATCAATCGCTCTTCTTTCTCTATATCCATCTATCTTCTATCATCTATCTAGCTATCTATATATAATTTACTTTATATTATGTGTTTATAAATCTATCATCTATCTGTCTATCCCCTATTTGGGGCCCCACTTTTAGTTTTCCCGAGGGCGCTGTAAAAGAGAAGGGAGAATCCTTTACCTTCTACCACTTCTACCTTCTGTCTGTCTCTGATAGACTGAGACCCAATCCTGCTCCTACAATCTCAGCAGGTTCAGGAGAAACTTCAGCGATGTAAAAGGACACTGCTGCAAACTCAGGACTCACAGCATCTGCCATCATTGGGATTGGGTTTGGGATACACTCATCTATAACTTCTTTAACTAAAGATAAATTTATTTCATGGGTCAAATCAAAATGCAGTGAAGTCAGGATGTACTATACTGACTTCACTTGCCAAAACACACAGGCACCGAGCAGAACGAGGGAGAAGGTGAATAAAATGTTAGTTTTTTCTTATGCACCCACATAAAAATTCTTACGGTGCCAAAAATGTAAAATGTATATACGTATATACTTGAGTATAAGCCGACCCTAGTATAAGCCGAGGCCCCTAATTTTACCACCAAAAACTGGGAGAACCTATTGACTCGAGTATAAGCCGAGGGTGGAAAATGCATTGGTCTCAGCCTCCCAGTATATAGCCAGCAAGCCCCCAGTAGTACATAGTCAGCCAGGCCCTAGTAGTATACAGCCAGCCTCCTTAGTATACAGCCAGCCACACCCATTAAGTATACAGCCAGCCACCCCCTTTAAGTATACATCCAGCCACCCCCTTAAGTATACAGCCTGCCATCCCCACGTAGTATACAGCCTGCCAGCCCCTGTAGTATACAGCCTGCCAGCCCCCTTAAGTATACAGCCTGCCAGCCCCCTTAATTATAGAGCCCGCCAGCCCCCTTAATTATAGAGCCCGCCAGCCCCCTTTAGTAGCCAGCCTTTAGTATACTGCCAGCCCCTTTCAGTATATAGCCTGCCCCATTTGCCAAGCACATTAAAAAAAAAAACTTCCATACTCGCCTTCGGGCGGTTCCAAGGATCTTTTCCGCTCCCTAATGCTTCGTTCCACGCAGCTGGTCTTCGGTCTTCTCACTTCTCTGTGTTGTATCAGCCGGCAGATACACATCCACGCAATCTGCCATCTGGCGCACAATATGACGCAGCGGTATCGCCGCTGATGACGTCATCACATGACAGCACATTTTTTGTGCTGAAAAACTCGGCTTATACACGAGTATATACGTTACATTTTTTTTACAAATAAGCACCATTTTTAAAATAGACATATTGGGGGTTATTTATCATTGGTTTCCTGGGCGTTTTTGGCGTAAAAAAAAATCCAAAGTAGTCAAATTGAGGGTTTTTGAGACTTTTCTTTGCTAAAAAGTCTCACAGGACTATATAATCTGGCCTAAACATAGAACTACTGCTAGTGCAACACTGTGCAAAGCCAGATTCATGACTTGAGACTTTTGGGGACTTTTTGAAAAAAAAAAATCATTTATAAAAGGGCCAAAGCCACTGTAAAGAATCTGTTGGGCAGTGGAGCTCCAGAATAGACATGGAACTGGTCTAATGATACATAACCCCCCTTGTATTAGAAAATTAATTTTATTTTTGTAATACAGATTTATAAAATCTATAACTTCACCCATTACGTGACCACATGTTCAAATCACATGAGGCTTTATTACACGCCGCATAATTTTAATTTATATTGGCATCATTGCACACATTATTTTATTTTAATATATTTATTTGGATGGATGAAAAACACCCAACCACCACTCCAGCTTATCTGATGAAGAGGGCAGTGGTCCAAGCAGGACTAGCAGTGCTCCAAGGACACACCCCAGCGCACCAACTGCCTCATTTGCATACATTTAGAAATGTGAATTTTTTGGAAACATAATTATGGATAGACATAATAAGAGTCAGTTAAAAATCACATCACATTTCTCTACTACCTGCTACCAGACTCCCTTGTAATCACTTTTAACCATCTGAAGGGTTACGCATGGGAAATACATTCAGCTTCCGGCAGTAGATGTAGGATATATCTTTGTAGCAACTTTGCATCATATATTTCCAGGTTTCATTCTTTGCTGCATTAAGCTGACTAGCTGCGTCTGACTGTGATTGATCAAGCTTCTTTCTTTTATAACTTCTCCCCTTTACTCATAAATCTTATAGACGTGTGTGGGAAGGTCCAGTGTATCCTACAATGCTGCAGACTGATGATTTACTTCCTTACCTTTCATTTTTGTTTATTTCATTTCTCTGTGATAGATATATTATTCATGATTCAGCATCCATTATAATGAAATTCTACTTTTCTATAGATCAGTAAAGTACTTGCCAGCATAGATAATATTAATAACAATGGCATGGGCTGAATTTTTTTATAAATGGAACATTATTGACATAACTATTCGAGAGTCATTATTTTAATCCTAAAATTTCAGGAAGGGCCACGATGTGAACCAGGTACAACCACAACAGCCTCTTCTATTATGTTCTACTACTGATCAAATGTTTACTGTGGGTACTATGGGAATGTATATTGAAATATTGGTTTAATTACCTGGCAATGTGACCGCAGTGTTTCAGATAGGATTTGGCTTATTAAAGGGGTATTCTCATCTGGGCATTGACATTTAATAAAATGTGTTGGTCATATACAAAAAATGTCTTCAATTGGATGTAATTAAAAAAAAAATTAACCATTGTGAAGATAGTTTCCCAGAAATGTAATCATATCATCACTTAGAAACAAAAGTGTTGTCCTTGGATACGACCACAGCTGCTGTATTAATTGCATATAGAGACAAATTGTTTTTGCATATGAAATGGCCAGGAATTGCTAAATGTCCCACAGCCATCCTGTAATGAACGCTGAATCCAGGTGGTCAGACAGGACTCAACAGGACATCGCTGCCAGAGTGCTGAGGTGGTCGTATCCAAGGACAGCTATCTCTTTTCCAAGGAACAACATGACTACATTTATGGGGAATTATCTTCACACAGGTAATTTTTTTAATAGCATCCAATTGAAGAAATGTATATATATATATATATATCAGATTAATTAAATGTGAATTCAAACATGAGAATACCCCTTTAATTGTTAATCATTTATTCTGTTATATCGGGGTCGGGAAGGAATTTTACCTAACTTGCACCAATTTGTATCAGCCTTGTAGGGGTTTTCTGCCCTTGTCTGCTTCAACAATCTATGGGGTAGCTTATGACCACATTGTCTTGTTTCTTTTACTACTTTTTGAGGTGTATTTGTCCAACTTGAGACATACTTTTCCTATATTTGCCACGGTTGAGACCTATTTGTTCATATTTGTCCCGGTTAAGCTTTATTTGTCCCAGTTGAGACTTATTTGTCCAAGTTGACATGTATTCGTCCCAGTATCAACTGAGACAAATAAGTCTCAAAAAGTAGTAAATGAAATCAGACAATGGGGCTCATTTATTTACCCAGTCCTGTTGCGATCCCGCGGCGCGTTGTCCTACGTGGATTCGGGTTCTGCCGGGATTCACTAAGGTCGTGTGCCCGATATACAGAAGGTGTTGCTGCGCTGAGGTCCGCCGGAGTTCACCTGCATGTAAGTGCTTGATCTCGCGACACATTTCGTTTTTTAAATTCCACGGTTTTTCAGAATCCGCCGGGTTGTCCGACGGCCAAACCCCCACCCAATTTCTGTCGCGTGAAAGCTGGCGCGATTGCGCAATCGCGGGCACCATAATCCTGGCAGAAATCGGTGTAAAACAGAAAAATTTGGGAAACCCAACGAAAGTGCGGCCGCGGAGCCCTTAGTAAATGAGCCCCAATGTGGCAAGATAACCCCCAATGACTTATATGTTGGACTAGATGGACCTACATCTTTTCCCAACCTTATCTACTAAGAAACTATGGAACTATAAGTAATAACTTTTGTTATGTATGGTGCTCCTAACTAACAGCTTATAAGTAAAGTAAACTTGTAATAACTCAAGGAACAACACAAACAACACTAAAAATCAGACATCAGCACACGGCTGCACTAAATACAATCATATTCTAGTATTGAAATTCTCTGCTTGCTCTTAGGAGAGCCCCTCCAGTATTCACTTCTTAGGAAACTTTTATAGCTTTTCTCAGGTTTTCCACTTTTAATTAAATCGGGATCAGATTCGTTCTCATTGCTAAAGTTTGGGCTAGGTCAAGGAAAGAAGCCATAGTTGTTCTCAAGGGGGTTTCCTTGTCTATTAGTGCCCTAGGATCTCTAAACTCCTTCGTTTTCTGAATGTACACAAACTCTTGCATTTTTTATGAGGCCAGCAGTTCTGTGCCGTAAAACTAATGAATTCCAGCAGGTAGTCTATCCGGAATATTCCCAGTCCACTTCCTGCCTTTATATTCTTCTTTCTCGCTCTCTGACTTCACATCCTCTGAGAGGCTAGAGCGCTATATGGGTTTTAAAAGCAGAACCTGAATGGGTCATCTGGCGCTTACTAGACACTAAACGGATTGTAAAATACTCTGTTGTCTCTTTACTTTAAATATGGTAGAATTAATATTTGCTCTTGGCCTTGAAAGGATAGACAAATGTGTAGAGTAGTGGCAACTGCGGGAATTTGGGAATTTGAGAAGAAGATTTATTTATTGGATGTTTCTCAACAAGTATGGTTCTGTTAATTAAAAGTGAGTTTCTGAATCTATGTATATATCCAGGGCTGATCTTTTCATTCAGCGGAGACCTCTGCGGTGAATAGTGCTATAATCATGCAATGTTACTATCTGACTGTGCTTAGCAGTTACTTTACCTTCTCATTCTGCTCTCTTCTGGAACCCAGTTGTATATCATGATAATAATTCATTGTTATTCATATTTCAACCCACCACTCTTCCTGAAGGAAAGAATTTAGGGAATTAATTGCAAGAACAGGGCTTTGCTATCTACAGCTGTCACATAGAGGTCAATGGAGTGGCAGCAGACAGGTGGAACTACCAATTTCAAACTTTCCCAATTTAAGGAATCCAGTGGGGACCTAGTGACCAGACATTTAAATAATTCTATGTGTGTTGGACTACCCATTTTAAGTGGGTCATGGGTGGGTGTATGATTGACAGCTAGTATGAGCTCACTGGGGCTTATTTACTAAGGACCCGCGGCCGCATTTCCGTCAGGTTTTCCGACGTTTTAGGGCATCGCGCAATCGGATTGTGTCGGAATCACGCCGGTTTCATGCCACACAAATCGGAGGGAGGTCTGCCGGACAATCCGTTGGATTCGGACAACGTGCGGGATTTGTCACAAGAATTGCACTCACATACACCGGGAAGAAGAAGGTGAATTTCGGCGGACCTGAGCTGGGAAGCGACAGATGCAGGATCTTGGGCGCACGATCTTGATGAATCGTGGCAGACCTTATCCTCGTCGGACAACGCACCTTGGGGATCATGCAGGGACCAGGTAAGTGAATCTGTGTCAAAATACCAATTTAATGTTGGATCAGGCCTAAGTGATCCCCTTTAATGCATGAAATCACCTGGCTGCCTCCACATAGTCTTTTTTCGATGCATGAGACTAAAATGAAGGAATCCAAGGGAAGTGAACAAAAACAGGGTAATGGGATAGACATTAGAGCAGGAAGAAGAAACCATTGCACATACAGTCTCATGTGGGAATAGCTGTTTTATATACCCAAGAAGTCCAGCGTATTGCCTGGGAATAGAAAACAAGGCATTTGGATTCTTAAAGAAACGAAGGAAGAAAATCTGCTCAAATTAACTAATCGTTCTGTTGTTATGAATGGACATGCTTTATATCTTTTTACGTCTAGCTCTCAGTACAGTGGGCAATATGGCCATTCATATGGATGCCCATTGTAGTCAATGTGGGCATGTGCCTCCCATTTGAAAACGGTACTATCGTGGCAGCACACGGTCAGAAATATATGTTCATGTGCATGAGGCCTAAGATTGTAGTTACTAAAGAAGATACTTGCTAGTTAAATTGGAATTTCGAGGAGTAGTTACTGGTAACTGGTAGGTTGAATGGATTGTGAGCCCCATGAGGACAGGGCCTGATTTTGGCAGCTCTGTGCAGTAAGTAGCTCTAAGGTGTTTGGCGAGAGGTTTTTATCTTATATGTAGACATAAGATGTATAAGAGAGACGGCAGCAGAGCCGCAGGTCATCCAGACAGAGCTCAGTTCTGAAGGAATAATTTCATATTCATTGTGGATGTGTAGAAGACATTGACCTGACCGGTAATTAAAGACTGGAAGAATCTACGTCAGGGACCTCTACATCTCCACACTACAATAAAATGTTACATACCAGTGGAGTAAAAGCCATGAAGGTAAACACATGATGAAAGGAAGCAGGACGGACACATGAAGAGTAGAAATGGTAATGCGACAATTGCTTCACACGGTTTTATATTTTTCTCTTTATTCTGCTTGTAAGAATGAACGTGCAGAATGACCGGTCACGTTAAAAGTAGAATCGAGAGAAACTAATTAGAAGCTTTTTATATTTAGAAATTATAAAAATATACAACATGTAACTGGAAATGGGAACATCCAGTCCTAAGATATAAGTTATCAGCATACACCAACAAGCATAAAGTCGTGTTCCAGCCGTGGAGCGCTGAGCTGACTCATACCATCCATTTTCATTAAGACTATGTGAACTGTTTAACTGTTTTAATGCAACTTTGCAAGTATTATCATATATTCTTCTGCTTTGTGAGGACTGTGAATCTCTAGGATTAGAAGCACTCTGTGTAAGCGAACTCTGCCGTTATGAATTAAAGGGGCGATATCAGCATTATTTTTTCACTTAAAACAAAATCAAGAAATGCAATATTATTTCTGAATTTGTTTTTATTTTTTATGTTGTATATTTTATTCGGCTTTCTGCATATGGATGATGATGTGGTAAACAGTGGCGTAACAAGGAGAGACAGGGCCCCCTAGCAGGCTACAGCATGGGGCCCCCCTTCCCACTTATAAAATATACATATTAGTATACTCACACATGCGTGTTACAATCACATATAAATACTACACTCATGTGCACACACAGCATATACACACACATACAGTGCCATATGCAACATACTCACATACAGTGTATACAGACACCTTATACACATCACAGATACTGCATATATACATCACAGTATATTTTATATACATATTATGCTGGACTATGTGTATGATATAGATATAATGGTGCACATCCTCCATTCTTTAATGTGTCAGGTCAGATGACGGGGCCCCCTGACACTGCGGGCCCCATAGCGGCTGCTACGGCTGCTACCCCTGTAGTTACGCCCCTGGCGGTAAACAATATATATAAATATACTGCATTTACCATACATACCAGCCTCTAAAGACCTGAAAATATTAATTGTTTATCTATGGAAGACTGGTCTTAGACTTAAGGGGGGTATATAGGGTTTTACCTTTAAAAAAAAAGGTTTTTGCCTTTAAAACAAAAAAAGGTTTATTCACCTTTTGTGAATAGTGTGATCTTGTGTTATTTACACAGAAATAACCATTCATTGTTGTCTTGCCAAAGATTATCAAGAGATAATTGGTAAAAACAGACGTCATGAAAAAAGGAAGTGTAGACTTTTATTTGGCTAAGTGGTTTGTGTAAAAAGTGCAGTAAAAGCTTCAAATCCACTGACCTACAAGCACCCTCGGTAGGGTATGAAATGTCCTTTCTTTGTTAATTTTCATCAGATCAACTATAAAAAAATTGCCTCCGAACTTATGTGCAAATAAGGAGAGAAGAGCTGAAGGGTGCCTGAGATTCAATAGTGGATTATAATATAGATGGAAGACCCAAACCTTCTAGGAGACCATGGCCACCAAACCACCCACCGTATTGTATACTCTGAAGACCCTCCACCCATGAAATCCTTGTACATCTGTTCCTGCTCTCAATACACATATACACAAGAGTCATTTTAGGACATTTAAAAGTCCCCCATAGGTGCTGGAACGGCAGATTGGAAACGGGCAGAAGAGATCATCCTCCACTCCATTACCCAAGAAGCTTGATTCTAGTTTCATATGTAGGATGTGAATTCCAGACTTGTAGAAGCTGGAGGGGAAACACCATTTCAGAAGCCCATATTTTGGACCCTATAGTACCTAAAATCATGCTTCCCCCTCCCCATCTTCTGGTCAGATGCAAAATGAAAATGCCACCTTGAGGGACGGGGCACCCTTGGCTTACCCGTTGTCCTGGGCCTGATTCGGACAAGAAAACCCTGAGGTCTCTTGTCTTGAAGGCCACTCATTGGGTGAAGCAGGTCCTGTCACACCCCGTAACAATTGGATACAAAGCAGGAAACTAGAAGTACTGGAGCGTATCAGTAGCCGGAGCTGTGTAAGAATGTTCTTTTTTTCCCTACCTATTTTCATGGAAAACCCCTTTAATGAAAATTGTCACAATAATTGTATTATTTTAACGTTTTGCCAACATTCATACCCAACATTCATACCCCCTGCGTTGTAATGCCGCTAAGATCTGCACAGATTTATTTTGAATCATGAAGTAAACAAAGTGGAAATTAACATTCCTGGCAAATTGAAATGTGGATTTACATATAGGAAATAGGATTTGCATATGCAATGTGTTTTTTAAAGGGTTAGTTACGTGCTTTGGACACTTTGAACCCGATGCTTCATTTATGGGAATTTTAAATTTCTGTCGTAATTAACTTGTTAGTACGGCTTCAACTACATAATAAAGGGTTTTAGGAGCCATTAATATGGAGAGAGACAGTCATTAATCCGTGTATTACTGAGCACATCATTAGACTTTTATAACCTGGTATTAGGGATGTGAGTAACATTTTTTCTTTTTCAGCCATTTATAGTATATAAATATATTTTTTTTACAAAAGCTACAATTCAACACCTTAATCTCTTAGCTTGACACCTAAATTTATGAGCTTGGAGGATTAGGCGATAGTGGTAATAGCTGTGTATACAGTCAGTTTACTGTGAAATATTAATGGAAATTCCAAAAAAAAATTTGTTTGACAGTTGAATTCTATGTAAAACTTTTTTTCTTTCTCATCTTCTCATGATATCATTTTTTAACCTTTCCTAATAGTTAACCAAATGTCTAAAAGGCGACTCATCCTATCAAGTAACCTGCAAAATGTGTCTCAATCTGTAATGGGCTTGTAGAGTATTGGAGCTAAGTGGTTTGATATATAGTTTTATGGGAACTGATTCAGTATAATTTATTTTATTGAAATTACTGCTCTTTAAATGAATGAGTCCTCTGGGTAGTCATACTCAGTGATTCCACATATGCCTCTTGTTATCAGTCACTGGAATCCTAGAGGGAACCTGTCACCAGGGATATAATTTTAGCTGGTGACAGGTTCCAATAGCCTATGTTATGCTGATTTTGACTGCATTAAGAATTATTTTAGTCCAGGGGGTCGGGCAGCTGCCGCTGCTTAATCACCTGTGTCTCGGTCTCCTCATGCATTCCTACACCACCCCGCACACCAATGCACATGACAGGAAGAGGGGAGGGTTGAAAAGAGAAGACTAAGATTAGATACTAGATACACACAGGCTGCAGCTGCTATTCCCCCCTCCCTACTCACCACACATTGCTGGCAGGGAGCCAGGTAATGTGATTTTTTTTAGTACTGACATGATTCAGAATGCCCATAAAAGGCTTTTTTTTAAAAAAATAAGCATGAGTATTGTCTATTGGAACCAGCTAAAAATGACATTTCTGGTGACAGGTTCAAGTCCAGAATGATGAAGTGTTTAAATTAAAACAAAAGTTTAATTTAAATTGTATAACAATCTGCTGAGCTCCCCCTGCACTATAATATGATGTCTGGACACCATGACCACTATGTGCACTTAACCTTATAACCATTTTGCTCTATAACTTGAGACAGTTTCTCATATTTATCAAAACTGGTGCAAAGTGCTCTGTGTGCAGTTTGCCTGTGGAGTGTGCAGGGGGCGCCAGATTAATCAAAACTGGCGCAGGTTCTCCATGAATCTGGTGCCCTCTGCACTGCTCTGGTTGTCTGCGCCATTTTTCGGTGCATTGTTTTCTTGCTGTTGAATTGTGGTACAGACAGAATTGTGGTGCACGTCAGCAATAAATGTAGCACATACTCCGACTAAGCAGTAACAGCCGCAACACATAACTGGCGCAAACACTTTATAAACAGATGTGCAAGCAGTTCGCACTTTCTTTCTAGTGCAAAGTCAGACAGAAAACTGGCGCAAACACTTTAATAACTGTGGGTCTGAGTGTATATTGTCATCACATCCTCCTGCACTGTAACAGGAGAAAGGATACTTGTAACTATCTGTTCAGCTTCTCCGGCTGTAGAATATAATGCTCACTAATAGGATACTGTATACAATCTGCACAGCATCCAGCTCCTTTTGCTCTATAACATGCTACCAGGAGAAAAAGGATACTTGTTACGATCAGCCCAGCTCCTCCTGCTCTATAATATTCTATCTGGATATAGGACACTATGTACAATCTGCTCAGCTCCTCCTGCTCTGTAACATGCTGTCTAAATAACAATCAATTATAATGCAAATGTATAGTCATTTTAAAAATTTTAAATATTTTGTCTATTTTTAAACTCTTTATGTATTTTTTAATTCTACAAAAGCACAGACGAATCGTAGACAGCAGAGCTTCCATTGCAGTGCCAATTGCAATGCTTCCATTGCAGGGCCAATAAACACTTATCAGCTATAGGGATATGTAGGAGCAGCCTAGAACCAAAGCCTTTCAATATTTCACCTTTAACCTACACCTTTGCCCTTAATCACTGAGAATAAATACATAGGGGGTCATTTACTAAGGGCCAGAATCACGTTTTTTCGGTGGGTTACCCGAATTTTCCCTGAATTGCCCCAGGTTTTTGGCACACGCGATCGGATTGTGGCGCATAGACGGAAATCGGTGGGCATGGCCGTAAGAAAACCCGATGGATTCGGAAAAACCGCCGCATTTTAAAAAAAAGTGCCGCTTGACACACGCTTACCTGCACCCGGCCTGGCTTGGTGAAGTACAGTGCACTCCGACAGAATTCAGCGCAGCAGCGACACCTAGTGGGAAACTACCTTAGTGAATCGCTGGTAGACCCGAATCCTCCACACAGAACGCGCCGCTGGAACGCGACAGGACCGGGTAAGTAAATCTGCCCCATAGTTTTTTCATATAGTAACAAATAATTAGTGTCATTTAATAAACACAATTACGATCCTACCTTATCTTTACACATCTCCCATGAGAGCCGGTGTTGTCATTTCCTGTTTAATTCTGCATTATTATCCTGCATCTCTGATATTTATCCTCGGATCTATACCTTAGGACAAAGGGAATCTAGGAAACGCAATTATTCCGGTTCCAGTATTAGCCTGCTGATTTACATCCCTCACATCACTGATGCAGGGAAGTATTTCATTGATGTAATAGAGGGAATACATGATGGACCACATCTAATGAAATTGACCAGTAACACCTGAAGTCATTTGGATTGTATTAATGTTGGTCATTTTCTCCAATGCAGCGTTATAGATACAAAGCACCGGTCATTATATATTTCCTGCTCCATTTCTTGCTGTTTGTAATGACTCCGTTCTGCTAATACATGAGATGATCTCCCTATTATCACAAAAATGTTATTGAAAGGAGTTAAAGGGGTGTAACAAGGGACATGGTTTACATACCGTCACCAGGGCATGGCAGCTATTCATGTGCTTTTATTTATTAGTATATTTTTGCATTATACGTTCATTGGTTTTGAAGCATCAATATGATTTATGCTAAATATTAACTCCCACCCCCACCCAATTGGACCTGTCCCCTCTCCTGTTATGCCTATTTAAGTACATAATGGGGCATTTAGTATTGGCTACCCACCAGTATTTAGTCAGCCACATTTGTTTTTGATGCTGCGCCATGTGCGCCATATTTATTATATGTTGGCGCAACAATTTAGCTTCTTTTTCCAACACTCACAACCTTTTTATTTTTTTGGTCACTCAATTTGGACGTAGCTCTTCAATCCCAACACTTTTTCTGCACTTCTAGTTACCCAACACATTTTATGGCACAATTTTGGATGCCAAATTAGACCAGCAAAAAGCATGACGCTCATTGGTTTATCTTATGGTATGTTAAATACATTAGGCCATGCGCCACATTGGGGGGGATTTATAAACGCACTTGTGCCACAATTCTGGGGGTTTTGCGCCAAAAACACTGTCTAAAATGCCTTGCACCACAGTTGCCAAAGCTTTTAGACCTTTTTTTGGCAGCTTCCCGACATGTCTGATTAAGGGGGTGTGGCCTCCGGGAGATCAGAATGGCCTCCTGAGAAAGGGCATGGCTTGTGGGAAATCGTCCGTGCACCCACAATTCTGGCACACAGTTTTGACCAACTAATAGTAGGTCTAAAGTAGGAACCGACAGTCTTATACTGCACCAGAATTCATCAGCACAGTGATAAATCTGACTTACGCTGTTGTCCTAGAATTGAGGAATGGAACAATGGGGGGCATTTATTATGCCTTCTTCGTTTTCTGGAGGAGAAGGTATGTATTCATCCCCGGCAGTTTTTAAGGTTTTACGTCCTTAAAACGTAGGACTATGCCCACATATGCCATCCTTATGTTTGTTTTTACTGTCTAGTTCTCCTTGCATGCCAAAACTTGACTTTGGAAATATGCAAATTAGGCTGAAGTGTTTTGGGGAACAATGGCAGAGAACCTTAGGGTTCCTATTCCACATCTTGTTGCTCCCAGGAGTGATGTAGCTGAAGAGGTTGATAGAAGGCGCTGGGCAGTGGAAGTGTAGCCGGAGCGTTGTTATTTCTGTGTAGCCATATCCTTGAGGATAGTAGGCCTTGCAGTGTAACACGAATGACTCTACATTCCGGCTTTATCAGCATGGGATGCACTTCACCAATGAGTGGTGAAGTGCATATAGACCAGTACAAGTGTAATAAATAATGATGATTAGGGTCTTATTGCGGGGACCCTACCAATCCTATCACTTGCTTCTGACAAATAACAATAATAAGTAACCACTTACAGTCACTTTTGTAGACGAAAAAAGCAAGATGGCACCTGCTTTCTAGAAATCTGGGAATCCAGTGGTATGACGTCTATATTGGATGGTCTGTCACTATGTCATGGAAACAATTGATTGGAAAAGCTCTTTGAGTGTAACATTAGAAAGAAATATAAGGAAAACATATCTCCTGGACTTTCTATTAGATGGTGACTAAAATAGTCTTGTAGAAACTTGTGCTTCTGACAATTTTTGGGTTTTGGTAATTTGGTGGTCTCAAATGTAGACACAGATACTGTTGAAAATACCCATTATTTGCCATATTCCTCTGTTTATTTGCGTCATCTGTATCCCTAAAATTTTTACTTCTTTACACTTTTCTATTTTGTGTTTGTTCAATTAAAGGGTTTTTACCACTAAACCACAGAATTTGCCGATGCATATCCAACATTTAGAGATTTTCATCATCATTAGAACGTCAGCCTCGATTGCACGTGGAGCAATGATCTGCATGCATGACCACATCTCCTCTAAATTTATTGGGAATGATGGTGCACCGCAAAGTAATTAGAGGACGCACATGTGTAATATTCCATTCCCATTAAGGGACGTCTATCACCACTTTAGGGGAGTTAGACTTCCCTATAACTCATGCTCGTTACCTTTGGCTCCGTAATCGCTGATAAAATAACTTTATAAAGTTATGTAAAAGAGCTAAAAGCGCTCAGGGTCACTTCATCTGGGCTCCTCTGCTCACTGATTTATGCACGTCCTCGGCTAATTATGCACGCCTCCCGTGACGTCAGCCGTCTGTTTCTCTTGCGTAGCCGCACTGGTGACCACGTGGGCTGCACAAGGGACAAGGCCAGCTGACGTCACAGGAGGCAGGGGAGCTGCGACAAACAGGAGAAATGCATATCAATTAGTCGAGGGCATGCATAAATTAGTGAGCGTAGGAATTCAGATGACGCAACCCTGAGCGCCTCCAGCTCTTTTACATAACTTTATAAAGTAAATTGGCGATTATGGAGCCTGGAAGCTAGCTGAAAAAAGCTGAATCATCCCCCACAGGTAACGAACATGAGTTATAGGAGAGTCTTACTCCCCCAAAGTGGTGATAAATGTCCTTTAAGCAGGTAACTTATGGATCAAAATTCTCATGATCACATTTAGTGGTTAAAAAACCTTTTGTTGATAAAATAAAAATTGTAATACAATTTTGTATGTGTATAGTAACCAAGTATAATATATACAGTGTTGTGCAAAAGTTTTATGCAGGTCTGAAAAATGCTGCATAATAAAAATGTTTTCATAAATCTAAGTTCTAAAATCTTAATTTTTATCAATTAGGAAAGTGCAGAGTGACTCAAAAAAAGTGAGATCTAAATCGAATTAGTATTTGGTGTGATGACCTTGAGCCTTCAAATCCACACCCATAGATACATAGGGTGGGGGTTAATCAGAGCTTGTATGCCCTTATATAGTAGCTGTTCCTGGCACACAGCCAAAATTGCGACTATCCCCCCCCCCCTTACGCCATCTCCAGGCCAAGTGGGTGTGGAGGGGCATGAATGTGGCCGCGTTTTGCAAAGGAGCTGGCAGATGTGGGGTGTTCCTGCCTCACGCCTTCGCCCTAGTTATAGTCTTTGCAAGCGACTGCCACAGGTTATAGTGCAAAGGATTGCCAAATATATGATGAGGTCAGAGCTTCTCGATATATGTGGCATTTGCAGGGGGGGGCAAGGTTAAAATCATACCATACACCAGCACACGATAAATCCCCCCCCCCCCCACAGTTTTTAGAGGAGCTCAGCGGGGAGGTTGTTTTAAACATCTACATCAAACATGTAGGTTTGCAGAAATTCCTTACAGATCGATGTTAAAAACAGGGCTCAGTAGGGAACATATCATCACTTCCAGGTCTCTATGGTCTTCTAAATACTGAAGATAATTTTTGCTGCCATTGACTGAATGTTTGGATTCATTGTCCTGCAGCAGAATATGGTTTTACTTTTTATTACACTTCTATTTTATTTTATTGCACTGCCACATTTTTTTCCCGGCACCTGCCTAAAAACTTTGCACAGTGCTGTATACTTTAAAACATACTTTATATATACTAGAAATAGTATATATGCTCGAAGCTCATTGTGTTCCATAGACCTTATAACCGTTGATTTTGGTGCCATGTGTTTATGTTTTTCCTCATAAAGTTCATTGCCCGATTGTGTTGTGTAAAAAGGTAAGAAAATAAGCCTGATTTGTTCTCCTTTGTAGAGCCAAGCCGAAGCGCACTACAAAGGCAGTAAACATGCCAAGAAGCTCAAAGCACTTGAGTCCACGAAAAATAAGCAAAAAACGGGTTCTCCCAAGGACAGCGCCAAGGCTATTACGAGCTCAACGGCCAGCCACAAATCAGGTCAATAAAACTGTTGTTTTTGTTGTGCTTTGTTTTCTTTACCTTATCAGAAAGTGAACTTGTGACTGTATTTGTGAACAAATCTAATGAATGTCAAATATGCACCAGAAATAACACCCTGACATTTTACAAAGGGCAATCCATAAATAAGGTAATAATGACATTAACAAAAAGTTGCATGTATAATGGGGAAAAAAACACATCAGCTAAGATTTTAATTTTTTCACTTCAGTTTTTCGTCCTCTAAATTGGACTTTTATTTGTTAGTATTTCATATTTTTGGAAACAGACTTATCTACTATCTGATCCTGAAATGCCGTTTATAAAATATATAAGTTTATATGATTACATGGACACCACTGTCCAGTCATAGCCATGGCTAGGGGGGTCAATTTGCCAGTTTGGCTACCAATGCGGCAATATGTTCAAGTCACGAAAGACAAACTTTGGACCCAAAAAGAAACTTTAGGACCGCTCATCTCTACCCAACTGCTACACAGAGAACTGATCTGAACATCCAGCTCATCAATATCAAAAAAGGTAGTGAACCTCTTAAATCTTGAATCCAATTTCATAGAATTTTCATGCACACAATATTTGTTTTCCAAGAAACACCATTTTGAAGGCAAATATTTTCAGATTATGTAGCCATAAAGAGGCCCCTTACAGAGAAAATTGGCTTCCAAATGTCTCCATAGTACTGAGGCGTTCTGTTTGCCATGGTGCAGGCTCCATACATATTGAGGTTGATAGACCTTAAAGCTTAAGTGATCCTTAATTTTTTAGTGAAGAAATGAGTATCGCAGGTGATAATTGTAAACTTTGTAATATAATTCAATAAATTCTGTAAAGTAGCTTCCATGTGTCTTTTTTCTGTACCTTCTTTCTCCTGCAGTGAGCAGTGTGTTGGAAATCCCAAACACATCAGATGGATAAGGAAAAGAGACTATAGATTAACTCCTAACATGACTATAGAATATTTTCTTTGGTGATTCAGCTCGGAGGAGCTTAGACTATGGAGGGACTGTCTGTAAAGAGTTAAGACATTAAACAATTTACCAGGGTGCTTTAGGTGTCAGTGGATACAGGACAGAAAGACGATTTACACAAACTGCTTAAATAAGGTACAAAAGGCTGGGAAAAATGAAAGACACAGAAACAGATTTGGCTAATAAAGTTTAATACAAAGTTTACTATTATCATCTGCTCTATTCATTTATGGAATTTTGGGAAGAGTTTAGTAACACTTTAAGTCAGTTTAAAAGAACAGAAAATAGAAACCAGCTAAATATCAAAATTTTCTTTTGGTAATTTTTAATACTTTTTATAGGCAGGACCTATAAAAAATATTAAAATTTACCAAAATAAAATTTAGGAAAATCCAATAACTCCTATGGTGAAAGGTTTTGTCTGGTTAAAATTACTCCTATCCAATTCCACCAGCAGGGAAAGTACACATCCCTTTCCAGTTGATCTGATAATATGACTAGAAATCATATAATACTACTAGGACCTAAATTGCTATATATATTATTCTGGGGAATCGCTCTGGCAGACACGTATTGGTGCAGGAAGCAGGGACTCAAGCCGGTTATAGTCCAGATCCAGTCTTTTATTCACACACTCCAGTAAAACAACTTTAATTTACTAATACAGTATCAGACCCTCACTATCTGAGTACCTAGCTGCCAGGGACCTACTTTCACCCAACAGGATATGGAGGCACTCAGTTACCTTAGGTCTATGACCAAAGTCCAGGAGTCAGATCTCCAGGTGGTGCCTCTCCTACTGCTTCTGGCCTGGAGTCTATATTAGGCTCTAACGAGACCTGTGACCCGCACCTGTGGGCTATACAAAATCCAGAACCGAAGCCCGGGTGGAGTAGGAGTCCCACTACCAGCTTACCCCTACTCCATAATAAGCAGGCCCAGTACGGACATTACAAAGGTGTCTATGCTAGCTAGGCCAACATAGAAGAACAGACTACTCCTGCTTACCACATGTCTGCCTTAACCCTTGGGTTACCTCAGACAAATGCAGGGCTTTTACCATACACCCTTCATCTGCCTGTATGACAGATACCGGTCCTCCCAGACAACACTTCTCACTTATATATAGGCAGCCCCTGAGTTATGTAGGCTTGTTCTTAGGTAGAATTTGTATGTGAGTGGGACCAGTTATATTGTATAATTGGAACTGCAGACATTTTTTTTGCCGAGCAGCATGCGCGAAAACACTTTCTTGAGCAGCTGCACTGGTAATCTGCCGGCTGCGTTAGGAGCGTTCTGAAGACTTGCAGACAGCCGGATGACGTCACCTCCTGTCTGCAATAAACTGTCCGGACAAGGGGGTGAATATTAATTGGCGGGGTACCTGCATATTTAACAAGTCAGCCGAGCTAAGAGGCGCTCCGTAAAGTCAGCCTGAGCGCCACCGGCTCATTTACATATTTTTATAAAGATCATTTCCTAAGCAATGAAGAAACTTCAGAACTTGGTAAAGAAGGTGTTATCCCCTACTTAAGGTAACAAGCATGACAGTGTGGATAGTCTACCATAGTAAATATGATGCTAGATGACGTTAAAGTAGGGGACTGCCTGTATATGCAATATTTTTTAAACATTATAAGAAACAATAGAACTTTTTGTACTGTACAGTGTATCAGAGTGTGTAGATTGTCAATTCTCTACTTTTTGCTCTCATAATCAGCGCCATCTTGTCCACCTTTTTCCAAAACTTATTTCTATTTAACTGAATGTCAGAAAACATATTCCTGACATTTCCACACTGGCACTGGTCCCCATTTCTAGTTTTTACTCTGTCCTGGCAATTACCTTTATAAAATGTCAAAAACTCAGTTATAGTCAATCCCGTAGCAGTGCAGTTGTACAGGACACTTGTTTCCTAAATGTCTTCATCTTTTCCTTTTTTTGTGATTATTTGCCCTTGTGTCTTTTTGAGGAAATATAGTGACTGATATACACTGCATTTTTTTTTAACTCTAGATAGTTGTCTCATACGCATATACTTTATAGTTTCCTTGGAGGACGTCAAAATTTAAGGTCAAGTCATTTTGATCACAGAGCAAAGGATGCAAATACGGTTCAGTAATGGCAGTAATATTCTATTTGAGTATACAGGCAGTCCCCCGCTTATGTACAAGATAGGTTCTGTAGGTTTGTTCTTAACTCGAATTTGTATGTAAGTCAGAACTGTATATTTTATAATTGTAGCTGCAGCCAAAATATTTTTGGTCTCTGTGACAGATTTTGGATTTTAAAAATGTTAGGTTATCATAAGAACCAGGATTAACAGTAAAGCTTCATTACAGATACCTTTCATAACTCTTACAGCTGATCATTGTAGCCTGGGATTAAAGTACAGTAAATTACGCACATCCAGAGGTCTGTTTGTAACTAGGGGTCGTCTGTAAGTCAGGTGTTCTTAAGTAGGCGACTGCCTGTATATTCTGTGATGGAAATTTATCACAACTGGTTGCATTGTGCACCGGTTCTGATACCCCCTCCTGCTGGTGCAGCCTGATATACCAAAGAGTTCCGGCATAGGTTAAAATTTGCTATACCTGGATCCTCTGGTATATAGGCATTAAGAGTTCTGCTATACCCAGCGCCCACTCTCTTTCTCTCCATGCCCCTTCTACATCCACTTGGCGTGAGGGTTGCGTAGGGGGAAAAAAGTTCCAATTCCTGGTTCACAATCCATGATAAATGTCTCCTGTGTGTCTAAGCATATGCTGTATATACATGCACATCACAATACAAAATATCTTATCCTGCATTCACAGGAACTGCACAGTACTACTCCTATCCTGCATATATCAACATTGTAGTGTGCATATCACAGTATCTTGTATACATAGGCAAATTCCAGAATTATTACTCCTTTCCTGTATGTTTAGGAATTACACAGTCGTACTCCTATCCTTCTATCCTGCAAATATGGCCACAAGTTTTCTA
This sequence comes from Engystomops pustulosus, assembly GCF_040894005.1. Classification (NCBI taxonomy): domain Eukaryota; kingdom Metazoa; phylum Chordata; class Amphibia; order Anura; family Leptodactylidae; genus Engystomops; species Engystomops pustulosus. Next base: position 86,429,195 of record NC_092418.1, read on the forward strand.
TTCCTATTCTGTATATAGTATTGGCTTCCTCTATTTTGTATATTTAGACACTGTACAATGCTAGTACTTGTATTCTTTAATGTAAAAGAATTTTGGGGAAAAGGGGGCCTATCTGGATAACCTTTAGGCCGAATTCACAGGACCGTAGTCAGGAGGGCATACTTCCGGCATGCTAGAGAGGAGGAGGGGTCACCCCCCCCCCCTCTCCATAGATATGCACATCGCACCGTGGTGCATATGTCATAAGATAGGACATGTTTTCCCTGTGTACAGAGCAATACGGTGCCACACGTGTGAGGCACCGTATCGCTCTGTGCACCTATTGTCGTCTATGGGGGACGTATATATAGCCGTATATACGTCCCTCATACATTCGTGTGAATGCGCCTTCAAGTGGGTGTTTAAACCACCCTAATTTTGAGCTCTCACATCTAAGCTATAGTAGTTATTTAGCATCAGAACTTTACCGATTCCTACTTCCTCAAGTTTCAGTAAGACAGTAAGATTTCATAAAATGATTGAATCATACTATGTGATGGCACCATGGGGGTGAAAATTATACAACTGGACTTGGATATTAATCAACATATATTATTAATTTAAATTAGTATAAAGAATTAATGCACAAGAAACCATTTGGGGATTTTGTAGGCAATTTTTTTTATTTTTTTATGTGTGTCTGTGTATAGGTGTGTGTTTGTGTGTAGGTGTATGTGTGTGTGTCCGTGTATATGTATGTGCACAGGTATGTGTGTAGTACACGGCCAATTATTTTTTTTAGTTGATTTTTATGAAGTATTTCATTTCTTCGTCCTCCTATTTATTTTGATGTGCGTGTCTATGTATAGGTGTACGTCTCTAGCTGTCTGTGTGTAAGAGTTTGTGTGTATGTGTAGTTCATTGCCTATGATTTATTTGTGGTTGGATTTTATGAAGAATATAATTTAATCCTCCTATTTCTTATTTTCTTGGGGGTTTTTTGGTCTCACTTGCCCAGATGTCTCGCCTTCTTCAGCCCGTTTCCTCTTGCCAGATGTACTTTTAGGATCTGCAAAATTACACATAATTAAATATGTATCTATATATGCTGTATTATAATATATATCCCAATCATCCGAGAAGTTTGAAGATATACTCTAAGCTAATACTGTAAATATAAGAATCAAAGACTCCAAGGCATTTATTGTTAAACTTTACTCTCTTCCACTACGTACCTGGGCCTTCAGTTGTCTCCTGGGCCTCAAATTCAGCAATCAGTCTTCTCAGTACTTCTAAATCTATTAAAACAAATAACATGATGCATAAAATCTCCTCTAGATAGTCTACCCAGAGTTCAGGGGGATAAGTATTATTTTTACCCCTATCTAGTGATTGAGGATTTGTAATTAATGACGACTTACTTGTGCAAGGCCACATTCTCCTCCGCTCTCTATGATGACCATTTAGCACGGCCTCGTCCACAATTTCTTCTGGTTGATCCCACCACACAATATGATCTGCAGCATTAGAAAAGTGATAACATATAATAAGATACAAGGTATATAAAAATATATAACTATTAGAATAGTTAATCATTGGCAAACTGATTGTCAGTAACTTATTTCTACATTATTCTAATTTTATCTTCTAATACACTTTACAAATAACCCCATAAATCACTTACCCCCACGCTCAATCTCTTCTCTCATCTCCTCCAAATTTTGCTGCCAAATGAACCCTGCAGAAAATAAACAAATAAAAAAGGTGAGTGTACATAGGAGATGACAATGGAGTTAGTGACTACTATGTCTCAATGTGTCTTTTACATTAGCTCCCATCACATATGTAATGAGGTTCTACACCTGGTACTAGACAGAGCGGTGCAGCTTGTATGAACGATGTGATTGGAATGTCCTGCTGAAGCTCAGATCCCCTTTTGCGTGTAATGGCCCGGCAGACGTGTCTTTTACAAACCTTTATGCTTCTACGCTTTTATATAAAGTTGCCTTTAAATATATATAATTCCTCTTTAATGGTATATTTATTGCTTTAGGGTATGTTATTGGTTGATGCTAATTTCCTCCCAAAGAGAAGATATTCCTCCCTCTGGCTGGAAGTTCTAGATTCTTCTGAGACCTCCATGTGAGGAGACACAAGGCCTACCGACTGCAGTTTGCTGCTGCTGTCTTCTACCTGAGGGTAATCCAATCCCATCAGCCCTGCTGTAGGACTCTACCCTCCAGAGCAGTGGTTCTCAACCTGTGGGTCGAACGATCAAAACACAGGGGTCGCCTAAAGCCATCGGAGCCAAGATTTTATTGCATTTTTTGGCACGAATACAATATTCTTGTATATGGTTTGGGGTCACCGCAACATGAGGAACTGTATTGCGGGGTCACAGCATTAGAAAGGTTGAGAACCACTGTTCTAGAGCTTGCCCTAAGATTGCTTCCAAAGCAGATTCTCCAGTCCCAAGTTCCTGAATCTGGTATGTGTGCTTGTTCTACTAGACTGCATCCAACCAGCTACCTTGGACATTGGCAGATAGGACTGTTATCGTTGCTGTGTTGAAGTTCTAGAATAAAGGAACTGCGTATACCATGTACCCAGGGATCCCTAACATACACATACACCAGGAGTGCCCCAGGGGAAACCTTCATCATACTGCGTCCACCCCCTTTTCTTGCAATTCGATCTCCAGACCTGCCCGGCGTGGACAGTTCACCTGGACCAAGCGACCATGACAAGGCCACTCAGGTACCAGTGGAATCCAACTGCCTCCAAGCCATTAGGTCAGGCCTGGGTTGGAGGACATTGCAAGTGTCCTTCGGTTATCCTACTATCCCTATATCTGAGGAGTATTTCTATAACACGGACCTAGGTTATCATAAGAAGGCATTAATAACATATCATTTTATTATGTGTAGGTGACACCCTCATTATCCTCCATGTTCTGATGACATCAAACACATCGTTTAGAACATAGTGTTCTAGAATGCTCCATCAGTATCTCCTGATATACCTAGAAAGCCTATTTTTCTGTCTATTAAATAATGTAATTTACATGCAATTTGTAGGATTTCCAAGTATTATAATTTTGTTAATCCTATAATAATCCATACAAGTGGCATTAGCCTCCTTCACATGTCTCCATGCAGCAGCTTGTAGTCTTTAGTACAACAATTATACAACAATATTAATACTAAACTGCCCTGGTGGTGTAATATCTTTACAGGATTGTGCCCCATAAATCCAAACTATTGTATAACAATTATGTGTCACCATTAGTGACAGGTTTGGTCGGCACTAGTATGATCAATACCACATAGTAAGTTGGGACCTCATTACTAAATTTGCACTAGGCTTTAGGCTTATTTCTCTGCTTATGATCTGAACCTCTTTACTCACTAGTATGTGGACCATCCCCTGCTCCTTCCATCCAAAAGTAGTCCTCCATTTGTTTCTCTGTTGCTCCGTCACTCTCTGGACCACGAATGGTTGAGGAGTATCTTTGCTGATGTGTCTCGATATCTTACTGAGGACATCACAGGGGGATCTAGAATGTTGTGATGTCGTAATTCCATCATTTCCATTGCTGAGATTTTTCATACGGAGGTGCTCGTGTGGTAGTGTATGATGAAATCCCTGTCCCCCAGCGCAGCCAGATACATCAAGAGGCTTAGGTCTTACCTGTTTTAGATATATCTTTCAGCCTCAAAACTTGCACTTGTGCAAACTTTCCTGCCCTGTGTTGGCCCACTCCACCGGCCGTATCCCCTACACGCCTCTCAGCTCCCTCATGTAATTGCCAACAACTATTTTGGTAGTGATCGTGCCGCTCCTTATGATGTCTTGAGAAGCAACAATCCCAGCCAATATGTCAGCCGAAGATGACTTTGCCAGCAGCGTGTAAAGGATAACAGCAGTAGGTAAGCTGACTCATAAAGGGTTAACATCCACGTGCAGGCACTGATTGCAAATTTCGTATTCTGGTCCACAAAATCAAACCCAGTGGAACTGAATCCTGATGGGTCCACTCATCACTTATAATATAACCACATGGTATATAATTACATGATAGATGTGGTTTCCACTTCTGGGATGCGTACTCCATGTCCGGTCCATATGGAAAGTTTTCCGTGCATGTGTTTCCACTCTCCAAGGAAGGAAATCTACCGTTATTTTTGTTGTGTTTAAATACAGTCATAGCCATAAGTTTTAGAGAATGATACAAATGTTAATTTTTACAAAGTCTACTGCATCAGGTTTTATAATGGCAATTTGCATATACTCCAGAATGTTATAAAGAGTGATCAGCTTAACAGCAATTAATTGCAAAGTCAATATTTGCTTAGAAAATGACCTTTTTCCCCAAAACACATTTCAACTTCATTGCAGGCCTGCCTTAAAAGGAGCAGCTAACATCGTTTAAGTGATTGCTCCAGTAACAGAGGTGTGGGTGTTGATGAGGACAGGGCTGGAGATCAATCTGTCATGATTAAGTAAGAATCACACCACTGGACACTTTAAAAGGAGGCATCATTGTTTCTCTTCTGTTAACCATGGTTATCTCTAAAGAAACAAGTGCAGTTTGCACTGCACAAAACTGGCCTAACATGGAAGAGTATTGCAGCTAGAAAGATTGCACCTCAGTCACAAATCTATCACATCATCAAGGAATTCAAGGAGAGAGGTTCCATTGTTGCCAAAAAGGCTCCAGGGCGCCCAAGAAGGACCAGCAAGCGCCAGGAACATCTCTTAAAAGTGTTTCAGCTTCGAGATCGGGCTACCAGCAGTGCAGAGCTTGCTCAGTAATGGCAGCTGGTAGGTGTGAGTGCAGGTGAGACTGCGGAGACTCTTGGAGCAAGGCCTGGTATCAAGGAGGGCAGCAAAGAAGCCACTTCTCTCCAGAAAACAAACATCAGGGACAGACTGATATTCTGGAAAAGGTACAGGGAGTGGACTGCTGAGGACTGGGGTAAAGTCATTTTCTCTGATGAATCCCCTTTCCGATTGTTTGGTAAATCTGGAAAACAGCTTGTTCAGAGAAGACAAGGTGAGCGATACCACCAGTCTTGTCTCATGCCAACTGTAAAGCATCCTGCAACCATTCATGTGTGGGGTTGCTTCTCAGCCAAGGGAATCGGCTCTCTCACAGTCTTGCCTAAAAACACATCCATGAATAAATAAATGGTACCAGAATATCCTCCAAGAGCAACTTCTCCCAACCGTCCAATAGCAGTTTGGTGATCAACAATGCCTTTTCCAGCATGATGGAGCACCTTGCCATAAAGCAAAGGTGATAACTAAATGGCTCAGGGAAAAAACATAGAAATTTTGGGTCCATGGCCTGGAAACTCCCCAGATCTCAATCCTATTGAGAACTTGTAGTCAATCATCAAGAGAAGGGTGGACAAAAAAACCCCCAACAAATTGTAATAAAATGCAAGTATTGATTGTACAAGAATGCATTGCTATCAGTCAGGATTTGGTCCAGAAGGTGATTGAGAGCTGCCAGGGAGAATTGCAGAGGTCCTGAAGAAGAAGGGTCAACACTGCAAATATTGACTTGCTGCAGTAACTCATTCTAACTGTCAATAACTGTCACTTGTATTTCTGTATGTGATAAAACATCTGACAAACACACATAAAAACCAGAGGGCAACAGATCATGTGAAAATATAATAATTGTGTAATTCTCAAAACTTATGGCCATGACTGTACATTTAAAAAAATCTAAAAACTTAGAAAGAAAGCGATCGCTGTATGGTATAAATATTTAGATCAGGCATACCAAACAAGTTTCTTTTTTTTAATATATATTTATATATGCATTCTAGGAAAGGGGAGTGACATGAGTTATAACTTTTTAAAAACTTTTGAAACTTTTTTTATTTGATACTTTAATGGAGTTCCCATAGGCTGTTTGAACCCCAGTAAATCTGATCACTCATTTAATTTACTGCCATGCTACTGATGGCTGTCATGGCAACCAATCTGTGTCCCCCTGATGATGTCACAGGGGCACCAATCAGCAGCAATATGACAGCACTGGTTAGATGCCGTGGTTGGCTTTGACCATGAGCCCTAATAGGTTAACTATCACTTAATGCTGATCATGGCAGTTGACAACTGGTATCTGCCATATAATACAGGAGACACCTAACCTGTAAGGAAAGGACTCTATCAGTATATTAGGCCCCTCTTAAGTCTTAATGGAAATCTACCAATTTGTAGAGGTTAAAATATTTAACTTATCTTTACATTTATTAGGTATTTTAAACACTTTTATATTTATGCAACTATGATCAAAGAATTGGGGGGTTTATCAGAGCGCGGCAGGGGCAAAGAAGGCCGCAGGTGTGGCAGAAATTCTCAGAGGGTGTGATACCGGAGCCAGCAGATACATCTATGTCATTTTTATATTTGTCTGTATTTAAGATTTTAACTTCTACAAAGCTCTGGTGCTGCTTTGTAGAGGTTAGTATAAGCGGTAGATTTCCTTTAACTTCTTGGCGGTGTACATATACTATACATAAGCTTTATCTACGAAAAAGAAAAACTTTTTTTTCGCTGGGGGCCGAATGATTTGGAAACCTTTGCAAAAGCATCATGAAGGCCACAGATAATCCAACCACCATGAAAAGGCCCATTTCAGAAAATCCACTGCAGAAATTACCAAAATGCCTTAGCCTAAGGCTACCTGCACACAACATCTGGGGAGCAAACAACGGTCCCATGGTCCCGTGAACATCCCATGTCTCATCGGCGGCTAAATGAACCGATGAAAATTGCAAAAGACATCCCGAGATGCAAACACAAGCCGGAATAGGACTTGCTCTACAGAATCGTGGACAGCCTCGTACATGAGCCCATAGAAGCGAATAAGGACGTGCGGTAAGCACATGCTCTCATTTCCACATTGTGTGCAGGTAGATTTAGGTGGTGCCAACGATGGAGTTTTACTGTGAATATTTTCTTTATCCCTATGTTTCTGCTCATGCACTTATTATACATTTTATTTCATTACTGAGGCATTTCAACGGAATATATTATTTGCATAAGAAGCTTGTGTTTGTTTTTTATTCTTCTTCTGGTGGAAGTAATAAATCCTCTGAAGTAAGTGAGATATTGTATATTCTTTTCAAGTAAAGTCAATCACCAAAATACATTTTCTATTCTACCCTTGGGAACGGGAGAGTAATCATTCATTACCCACTAGGTGTCCCATTAAGCATAGAGGCATGACAGTAAAATGTATGTCGAAAATCTGGCCATTTCCTAGGAAACGGAGAGAGCACAATCATCTGAACTAAATCCATCCACAAAGGGAGTGTAGATTTCCATTATGTCGGCACATGGAGCTTCCACGCGGAATGAAAGGAGAAAATAGCTAGACAATTTCTCCAAGCATGCAGCGGCACAAAGCAACTATGTCAACATACAGCCGTGTCGTGCATCACACACTGCCATTTACAGCCTGCTTTTGCCAAGAGGAAAATCACATCTTTCTTTCACTTTCTATGTAATTTCTACTGCCTGAAAGAAAAATAAGACCAAAAAGGATTCATTCTTTCTTGATTTGCCGGTGGGCGACATGAATGGTGTTTAGGCGCTTGCTTGTTTTATTCATGTGTTTAAATACCTTAGATCGAAAGAAAGTTGAGTTTCAAATTGATCACTTGATGACTTACCACATTCGCATTGCAGTAAGGCCTTTTTCAAGCCTGTTTTAAGTGTCTTTTTAAATGTAAACCCCCATTCGCCAAGCCAGACATTGGGTAGTTGGCTCCCAACATGTCTGATCTTTTATTTCTCTAAACCACTGGCAGAGACGTCTAACACCAACATCCTCCGGTCTTCTTTTTTAGAGCACATGAATGCTCATCCAACCCGATTGTGCCTGAATATTGGGGGGATCTGTTGAGTGTTAAGTTAACAGCCATCTAACATGTCTAGCCAGCTCAAGGTTTACTTCACATTTGAACAAATTTAGCTACAATTGGTAGTCCAGTGTGTACACATGAGGAATAAAACATTCATTTAGTACTTTAGTGATGGTTGTGCGGTGAAATGGCCAATAGAGGAATCTGCACACATTGGGAAAAATAACTCACAGCCATAGTTAGAGTTTAATACAGAAATAGCATAGGCCGAAGTTATAATCCAATATGGTAGACATTTATCACTATACAGGCGGTCCCCTATTTAAGAACACTCGACTTACATGCGACCCCTAGTTACAAACGGACCTCTGGATATTGGTAATTTATTGTGCTTTAGTCCTAGGCTACAATGATCACATGTAACAGTTATCAAATGTGTCTGCAATGAAGCTTTAGTGTTAATCCTGATTCTTATGACAACCCAACATTTTTAAAATCCAATTGTCACAGAGACCAAAAAAGTTCTGGCTGGGATTACAATGATAAAATATACAGTTCCGACTTACATACAAATTGAACTTAAGAACAAACCTACAGACCCTATCTTGTATGTAACCCGAGGACTGCCTGTATAGCAATATCAGTCAAGTCTCAGCAGCTTCCTTGATCATGAAGACGCACAGGCTTCCTCTCAGGCTGGTGCAGCAGCAGCATGTGTTAAGTATTGGGTCACCCATTAAAAATTGAGATTGGCCAAACCAGTATTTTAAACAGGATCCCATTAAGCTGTTATTGGATTTTTTTTTTGTAAACAAGGACATTTTAAAAATATGCAAATAAGCCTCAGGGGCTCCCGTGTACGTCACAGAAGTCCCTTCTGGCTCTGTCGGCTGGGGAAGGGAGGAGGCAGGCATAGGCACCAAAGCAATATGTGAATAATTAGCAAGCTATGGAGCCAGAAGGGGCTTCTGTGATGTACACAGGAGCTCCTGAGGCTAATTTGTATATTTGAATGAAGAAATTAACAGATAAATAAAGAATGGTTCCTGTTTGGGTTAAAAGCACTTAATTCAGTAGGACAGATTTACCACTGACTATTATCTTTTGTTACCTACAGTATATCCAGTAGTTTAATTGCTATCCTCCTCAGTGTAGCCCAGTCCTTAAGTAGCTGATTCCCCTGCCTGTGCTGACAAGCTCTGGAGACCATCCAGTGAACAAATCTACAAAATAGTGCACATATACACTTCATGTAACTGTTTTACTTCTGATTTCTGCTACTTATTACATGTTCAATGTTCCTCCATGTACATCCTGTGCAGCGTTCAGTGGATTTACATGTATTGATCACTCTGGATTTTCTGCTAAATTAATTAATGAGAGAACACAAGGTATCAGGGGAACTGTGGTAGAGGTCATTGGACTCAGCTTCAGGGCAGATACGGGAGGTTAGCCTCAACTAACTTTACGACTGTTGCAAAAATGTTTTGTCAAACGCTTTCAGAACGAAAAATGGCATAACTTTGGAAAGTAAGGGATGGGCAGCACACAATGGGCATCATTCTGTTTGTTTTTAAAGGGAGAATCATGTATGTATTTTGTAAAATAATTTTAGCTTTTACATCTAGATTCACATAACACATATGGAGTAAGATATCATAAGTGAAAAATATGGTGGAACTTGAGAAAAACCCACAAATTTTCATACCTCCCCTTCAGTCTAAGAGCACTACATGCACAATACAGCACTGTACAGAGGCAAGTTATGTAACATACAGGGTGCCTATGGCTCCAAAGGATAAAGTTAAAGGACTTCCCTGCCATTAATTCAAGTTTCTATAGTTTTCGCCCTTAATTTAAGCTTTAGTACCCTTATATATAGGTTTAGTAGTTGTTAGCAAAATGAACCTATCACCTATTTTTGTTGAAAATAAAAAAATACTTAACAGAAAATATACATTTTAAAACATAGAATCTACAGCTTCCACTGAGAGATGAAAGTCCATTACATCAAATCAGGAGTAGAGTGATATAAACTTACAGACATTGAAAACCATGAATTTTCAACATTTGTGTTTTTTTACGAGCAGAAGTTTCTGCAAACCAGAATCCATTAAATGTAATTGAAAACAGTTTGCTCCAAACAAGAAAAGGCAAATTACAATGTGTCATGTGTCTGGTAAGTTTTATTTTTAATGTAAGTCTGCTTGTAAACTTATCACTGGGAAAGAAGAATATTCAGAGTCATGCACTTTATTGGATTTGCCAGTTATGACTGCAGGGAGCGATTACTCAAAAATGGACATAGACCAAACCGTGGCCTTTCACTTCCTTTAAACATCATCTATATATAATTCTAAATTCACTAACCTATAAAAAAACTATCCGGCACCAAGGAATACTTGAAAGCTTTATTACTATAAACAAGTTCATCAACAAGTCTACGACATACGCAAGATTATTTTGAACAAACATTGTCGTTTCAGAACATTTCATAATGTCCTCTTCTCCTTTCTCCATCTTCATTATTGTTCCTGGTATTGAATGTGGATGTGGAAGGAGATAGAACGAGTGACTTGTCATGTCATGAGGTTAACCCCTGATATCACATGAAGGCATTTACATTTTTTTTTGTTGGATTCCAGGTGAAGTCCATCAAATTTTTCATGCTCAATATTGTCACGGGTGGTCCCACGACCCATATCGCGGGTTGCGAGCTCACCAGTGCCTCTCGCTACCCGCAGGCGCAGTGCCAGCGCCTCATACCTGTCCCCGCTTCTGAATCCCAGCCTCGCTCCTTGTGCGCGCGTTCCCGAGCGTGCGCGGCAGCCTTAGAAAATTTAAAGGGCCAGCGCGCCATTAATTGGCGCTGGCCATTTTCCATGAGGCTATTTATATCTGCCTCTCCCATCACACCCTGCCAGATATTTGTGTTTCACAGCCTGAGGGAAAGCTCTATTGCGATTTTCCTGCGTTCCAGTGTCTCCTGCGTTCCAGTGTCTCCTGTGTTACCTGACCTCCTCCGTGTTCCCGTGTACCAGTGTTCCTCCGTGCTGTCGTCCTGTTTACCAGTGTTTCTCCTTGCTGCTGTCCTGTGTGCTGTGTTTCCGTACCCCTCTGCTTGGACCTCCTGTTGCATCTCTGCCGCCTGCCCTGACCCTGTGCCTGGACTTTGACCTCGAGATTGACTGCTGTTCCTGCACCTCAACCTTAGACTCCGGTCCCAGGTAGTGGCTTGAGTCATCGTCTGCAGTGGTCCAGAGGATCCACAACCCTCTAGCCTGACAAATATGTTCACCATAAACAATAGTACAGTATGGTGCACATGACATGGGGCATCTAGGTTTTGTACTAAACAGACAACAGGGGACTTTGTTCTGCCACGTTCATGAGACCTTAATGTCCCCCATTCCCAAAGTAGAAAAAAAAATCACCTAAACCACACAATTATGGCACAATCACCAACTCTTTTGTTTTTTTTTTATTTGAGCCATCTGAATTTCCATCGACAGTTGATGTATGGGAAAGGATGACATATTATAATGTTGGGAGGGGCTGTAGGAGAGGAGTGCCAGAAAATAGGACCTTGGGTGATGTCACAAGCATGTGACTCATCAGATGCTTCAGGTTGTCCAATTACAAACATGCTGTCCTGTTTCATATAAATACCCAGAATGGTCTGGCCTCAGTGCCCTTAGCACTGCCGCCACTTCAGGAATAGTTGAATGTCATTTTATAAGAAGTGATGATAGATATATCAGGCTGTATCTAAGGCTAGGAAGAAACCAGCAACATGATGCAGGTATCGTTGGAATTACTAAATTTAGCTTTGCTAAAACTATTTTGTGTCAGTAACTTTACAGTTATGCTTTAATAACAAACCTACAGTACCTATCCTGTATGTAACCCAGGGACTACCTGTATAGTATTTAGTATATTTTAATTTCAAATGGTTGTCAAGGCTTCACATTTTTTAAAGACTGGAGGGGAAGGGGGGCTCCAGTGGACTGGAGCACTGACAAAAGGTTAATATAACTTCTTTCTTGTTTTGTAGTCCTAAGCCTGTCATAAAAAATGCACTTAGAGTATTTAGCAGTATATCAATGTTTACTGGAAATTTATAACTGACTACATCCCATTAAGAATGTCCCAGTTTTATTCCTTCTACTTCCAAAATACATCTACATCTCAAGCCCTAGTTATTAAGAGTTTTGTGGGGTGACCTCCTACATGCTGAGAATTCACAGAAGCCCCCAAGTTTTCACACAGTTCATTTTCAGATGTACGTAACACGATTTGAGTTCTGTTAAACATTTCTCCATTTCCTTAGCGCTGTTGAAACAACACACATCTGCAGGTGAAAAACACGCTCAGCTCTCTAAATAATACAGCCGCCTGTAATCGCATTATTCAACTCATTGGGTTTTCTGAAACCATAGTGAGAAGAATGTAGGAAGGAAAAACAAGTTCTCGTATTCTCATATAGCCCTTGTGTAGTATGATCAAGCTTGGGAACGTAAAGTTCTTTTTCTTCCATTTTCTTTCCCTTTGAAATGAATGCATTTCATTTTGTTGATGGTTCAACAAGGTCAAGTGAAGAGATACTGCTCAGCTTGTTTCAGTAGACATCAAATGAATGACATCCTATTGCCCAATGCTCCTTTCCCCAGTATGTGCTAAACCAAATTGTTTAGAAATGGTTCCAATTTTTTTCCAATTAACATGGTTGCAGTTAAAACAGCTGACTCTCATCAAATATAAAGAGTTAACTCCCACGATCAGTGCCAGTGTTGATCACAGGTATTTTACTGAAGTTGAGTTCTAATGAAGTTCAGGGTTGGATACATGAAACCAAAACCTGCAAAGTTTGGTACAAACCCAAAGTTTGTGGTCCGGGTCTGCTCAACACTGCTAAACACTAGTCATCAGTGTCCACTCACATGATTCACGACATCAGACTGCCTAAATATTGAAACAGTAACAGCTCTGGAAAACGCCATAGGTATATATACCAATAAAAATCATTGCATTATAGGACAATTATATTTCTGCTAATATCATAACAATTAGTAAGCAGTGCATTTCGTGTCCTTAAAGGGAATCTGTCATCAGGATATGCCACTTTCATCTGATTACAGGTTCCAATAGCCATTGTAATAAAGATTCCAGTAAGGTTTTTATAGACCTCTGTGTGTTACAACACAATATTAAAGTTTATAAAAGTTTACCTGGCTCCTTGCTAGCAACCTTGCGCTAGTCACCGGATCGGGTCCCTATTTTCCTCAAGTCATTGTCCATTCTCCTCCTTCCCCAAGGAGAAAGTAGGAGGATGGAGGGACTAGGAAGGAAGAGAGAAGAGGAGAGAGGACGACTCAAGGAGAAGGGGACTGAGTCCATTGAAGTTGATGCCCCCGTGACTCACTTGGGGTGCTGGCAGGGAGCCATGTAAACCTTCTTATGCTCTAACAACTTGCTGGAAGCAGGGCTATAAAAACATTATGGGAATCTTAATTACAAAGGCTACTACAACCTGCCATCAGGTAAATCTCTAATATTCTGATGTTCCCTTTAAAATGTTTTTTCATCATTCGAAGACAACTGGATGATCATAGTATTAGTCAAGGCTGGTCGAATAATCTTCATGACTGTGGTCATCTCTAGTGCCCACTCTTTAGAGGCTCCCTTCTGTGTGTAATTGGAAAAGTCATTCCTAAAACATCAGGAGTCTTCTCGTCTCTCTTTTCTGCCTTCAGGACATTGAATTGATAATATCCTCATTTGTCTTTTAAAGCAAACAGAGACACAGGATGTCCAGGAGGAAAAATTCAAGAACGAAAAGCTCTGCACATACATTTCTGGAGTTATTTCTGACTCTGACTCAGCTGAACATGTAGACTTCTATTTTTTAATAAGTTTTAACAGGAAGATATTCTGCGAGTCTCTAGAGAAATTAAAGAGCATCTATCGTCAAAGCTGTGCGTGATTTTTATCTACTGTGAAGCTTCTATTAATATCATTTTTATATGATATTTATATAATTTTCCTGGCAGGGAGTCTAGACCAGTATACAATTAGATGTCGTCATATTCACAGTAATTGCAGATCCTGGGCATCTTCCTAGCGGTAGCCCTAGTGTTTCCAAGCTTCAAGACAACAATGTTATTATGGATGCTCCTATCGTTGCTGTAATAAATCTTCTTGGTGCATCAGCGCCGGCTTGCATGCGACAGAAATTGGGGGGCGTGGCCGTCCGACAACCCAACAGATTCGGACAAACCGCGGAATTTAAAAAAGGATTTGTGTCGCAAGTTGAAGCACTCACATGCACCAGGAAGAAGGTGAACTCCAGCGGACCTCGGCGTAGCAGCGACACAAGCAGGAACTTGGGCGCTTGATGTTAGAACCGCGTATGAATCGCACCGACCCGAATCCTCATCGGACAACGCACCACGGGATCACGACGGGACCGGGTAAGTAAATCTTCCCCAATGTTTTGTTAGGTTGTATTTGTAAAAGTAACATCCACATGAATACCAAGACCCAATGGGGTTGATTTATCTATTTTTTTTCAGACAAAAATTTTGTCTGTGCATCTGTATTGCGCATCTTATATGCCTTGCATCACATTTATGAAAGGTTGAATACAATTTTCATACACTTTCACAACTAGTATAAAAAGAGAGCATGGGACACTCAATAACAGATACACAGGGCCAGCACTGGGCATACTCGGGCAAGTGCCAGGGCCTAGAGCTGCTGAGGGGGCCCATATAAGGCCGTACATAAAGAATCCATGGGGTGAGGGTGCTGTATTTAATGAATCAATGGGGTGAGGGGGCTGTATCTAATGAATCAATGGGGGTGAGGGGGCTATATCTAATGAATCAATAAGGGTGATGGGGGTTTATATAAAATAACCATGAGGGGGCTGTTTGGTATGATAAACTAGGGAATATCTTAGGGAACAGGAAACCATTTTAGTTTCTGAATTTTTAATGCCGCCATTTGAGTTTACTGCAAATGGGCCCCCTGAGGCTCTGTCGCCCAGGGGGCCTACTGAAACCTGAAGCCGACCCTGCAGGTATGTATCTGGCTATCTCTGAAGGTTAGTCAGCAGTGGCCATATTCAGTGTTTATTTACCATCCGCTGAAAGGAGTCTGTCATCACTCTTGACCATGTAAAACTATAGATGTAGTAGGTAACAGCCCAGGATATCTGTGTAACCATACCTTTCTATGTGTTGTTAGTAGCTACAGGACTGTGAAAAAGGGTATTTATATTCCATGATAGTTGATGGGCTTGGGGCAATGCACTGGTGTATGAGATCTCTGCACTGAACATGATAAAGCCCCGCCCGCCTGGATAACGGCTGTAGTATTCAAATAGAAGCCTGCTACAGCATGCACTCAGAGCACAGGGAGGGGCTGTGCTGTGAAATCTCTTCACTGAATATGATACAGCCCCGCCCCTCTGGATAACTGTATCCAAATAGAAACCTACTTCAACGGTAAGTGAAAGCAGATGAGGAGGAGGGACTTTGCTATAAGAATACAATCCAATCCAGAATACAATCCATATACAATCTTGTAATATTAATGCATTATTCACAGTCCTGCTGCTACAAAAACACACACACACAGTTATGATTATATAGATCTCCAGGAATGCTACCTAACACTGTGCACTGTTTCCCTTTAACATGTTCCCTACAAGGAGTTAATTCATGTTTAGTTAATTTTAGGGGATCATAACCTTACCAGTTATTGGGACTAAAAAAGCCAAAGTATGAGGCAACCCATGATAATACAGAAATTGTATAAGGTACATCATTGCCGTAGTGAGAATACCACCAGTCCCAGGGCCAAGTAACATGATATATGTATTATAGTGAGGGGCGAGTGTTCTCCATTGCAGTGTGCGAAGTATGAAGTGTCTTAATATACATATATTTAACCTCTATGCTGCCAATATATAGCTCATAATGAATGTGCTGCTTTGCTATAGCCCATAAATATATAATAATCGGTGCCTTGTATGTGGCACTTTATAAATACTATATAAAGAGTTGTCACATATATCCCTAATATTCCTGTACTGAAGTGTGTTCTTTCTCTACATCTCCCCTGAACACAACCCCAGCTATTTTAACACCAGGCTGCTCTATTTAAAGCCAACTCGCAGAATAATTGCATGTTCTCTGCCCCATACTAAGCCAAGCTAAAAATGAGCAATTCTCACATTACGTTCTGCTGTCGGCGGCTGTATTGCTTTAATATAAATGCCAGCTTGAACTATCTGTGACTCCGAAGCGTTTGCCATTTTAGCAGATTTTTATTCTTTTTACCTATGAATAGAATGGATAGATGAAATATCACCATTTACTGTCATATTTCATGGTTTTTGCAATGAAAACCTGTAGTTTAAGACAAACATGTACACCAATGGATCTATGTACTGCATAGATGTTCCAGATACGGTAAAGATGTGATAACTTGGTCAGGGCTGCGTTTTGAAGGCCAGTTTTAAAATCAAGTGCATGTGCATTTAAGTAGCAAGTGCATTTAAGTGAGAGGCAGAGACAATGGTACTAAATTAAGCCAGTCCTTACCGGGTGCCGGGTGTAGGTGCCTCCAATGTCCGGGGGATGACATTGGAGGCACATACACCCAGCACCCGGTAAGGACTGGCTTAATTTACTACCATTGTCTCTTGCTATACACAAACGAATTGCTACGTTTTAACTTATGAGGCTGCAGTGGGTTTCCATGTTCTATTTTTTCAACCAGTCCACTTCTGTATAATATCCCCTACATACCTCCATCATATGTCCGGGCATGACTGCTTTCTTTTCTGTGTTTTATCTGTATGTACCATGCATTAATCCATGGATTTTATTATGTAATGTCATTTAATTTATATTAATAAATATTGCATCAATTTCTATTTTCTGTACTCTTGAGGCTCTGCCCAATTTTTTCTCCTTACGAAGTGCAATAGGAGTGATATTTCGTCTCTCCCGGCAGCCTAACTGGTGCTACTTTTACACAGGGATATCTTATTTAATTTGGCTCCCTGTGTTGTATTTTCTGTTCCTCTTTTTGTTGATAATGAGTCTGTATACTGTACATCCAAAGTCCTCCTGCCTTATCTCTGCATCGGTGAAAAAAGTCCAAGACAAACACTGATTTAGTTTTCATGTTCTGTACAAGAATATCCTTCCTTCTTTACAGTTACTTAGGCTGTTAATCATTTTTTTAAGAAGCTCGGGGGATTTTCTTGGTCAGATTTGAATAAGATCTGATACAGATAAAAGCTCCGTCTATCACTTCTGTAGATGAATGTAATACAATGACTCAAAGGTAATCTGCATTTTGGCTAGCGCTGAGGTTCTGTATGCGGCGCTAGCACACATCTCATTTCAAGGATAAGACCTTTATCAAACATAGACAGAATGGGGTTTTTTTTTCTGTAACGAAAGATTGTGTGGCTGGATAAATGTAAAAAAAATGTAATTTAAGGCTCAATTTTAACTACAGCTCCCAATGCAGCCACTATATCGCCCCGGATAGACAGAGGGATGAAACTTATAATAAAGAGACTGTACATCTACTGAATAGGTACATTCGGTGGTTCAGTGAGTAGCACTTCTGCCTTGCAGCACTGGGGTCCAGGGTTCAAATCTCACCCAGGTCAACATCTGCAAAGAGTTTGTATGTTCTTTCCATGTTTGCATGGGTTTTCTCCAGGTACTCCGGTTTCCTCCCACACTCCGAAACATAATAGTAGGTTGTTTAGATTGTGAGCCCCATGGGGACAGGGACTGATTTGTCATGCTTTGTGCAGCGCTGCGTAATCTGTAGACGCTATATAAATAAAGAATTATTATTATTAGTGTATAAATAATAAAATGAAAAACACTATTTAGGTGGTTGGGATCGTCTGCCAGATTAGGCAGTTCACACCTGCGTTCGGACCTCTGTTATGTTCTGTTACTAAAACAATAATTATGAAAGTAACAGATCCGTTAAAATATCCATTGATTGCTATGGACTTTTAATGGCTTCTGTCATTGTCCGTTTCTAACCACATCTGTTAGGCTACAGTTATTTGAGGCAGAAAAAATCGCGTTGCAGCTTCCAACTAATTTTTCCGCTGAGATAACAGAAGCACTAATGGAAGCAGCGCAACCAAACACAAATGGAAGCCATTAAAAGTCCATCAATGTCCAAACGTGTGTGTGAACTGAGCCTTACAAAGACAGAGTTAGTAATCTAAAACAATCCATAGACATTACCAAAATATATTGCCTGTGTTTATCCAAAACACGATGAACTTAAATAGTAACTTTTGTTTTTGTAAAATGTTTCCACTGTTGCAAAACCGTAAAGCAAACCTATGAAATTACAAATGCATCAATGCAACCGGAGAAACTATACATTTCTTTTTGTTTTATGATTGAGGCCGACTGCAGACGAACATGTTCAGCCCTTCGAAACAGACCTGTATGTTAGTCCGATTTTAAAGAGGTGAACAAATTGCACAGGATAGGAGTCCATGCATCATATAGAAATACGATGCAAGGAGTCCCTGTCTGCTAGCCAATTGTAATACCAGATTCCCTTCATGTACAGTGTGTTCTGTCCTTGGGATCGGAACAACATATGATTCTATTTCCGCAGGCTGAACATGTTCGTCTACAGCTGGCCTTGTGGAATAGTATGCAAGATAAAAATAATCAAGATAAAATAAATTAATAGAAGCAAAAATATTATTTGTTACTCTGTTTTTGCCCTTAAACTTGTAAAATGTCAGGGAGATGAATTTCCAAAGTGCCCGTATAAATACATGGCATGCCCTACAATATTAGATGGACCATATTATTATACCATTCCCAGATTTTGGCCACCATAGGTTAATATTGACATGATCGCACATTAGAAGTTCTCAATTACAGGTTATGGTTCTATTTTTTCCTCCAGGAAATTAGTCATCTACTGAAAGTGACAATAACGCTGGGACATTTATGTACAAAAGAGAATAATCAGACAAATTATACTGGTGGAGCCTTTTCCTCCTGATGGATGAATAACACGATTCTTCCTTTTCAAACAATTTGCATTGCTGTGTAATTGCTTGTAAATGTCAAATGTCCCTCTAATAGAAGCTCTAGACAAATACTTGGTGACGAATGAGGACAGTGGCTAAATAGTTTCTATGTACTTTCTTCTTTCTAGGAGAAGAAGAACGATTAAAAGCCAGCAGTTCTGTTAGCCATAGTATGGCGGAGATAAGGTCTTTCATAGCCAAGTCAGAGGTTGCGTTGACGGCGGTAATACCGGCAGCACTTGTGAAGAGCACCAACGGCACTGCAGTCAACGCTTCTGAATCAGAAGAAGAGAAAGCCAAGAAGTTATTGTACTGTTCACTATGCAAAGTAGCAGTCAACTCTTTGTCACAGCTAGAGGCACACAACACAGGTATTGTATTGACATTTTCACCTGCGTACTGTTTCTAGCGGGATGCTGAATGTATTTGCCCTTGATTGGCTTCATTGTATAGGGGCAGCATGATGGCTCAGTGGTTAGCACTACAGCCTTGCAGCGCTGGGATCCTGGGTTCAAGTTCTATTCAGGTCAACATTTAAAGAGAGTTTCTGTGTCCTCTCCGTTTTTTTGTGGGTTTCCTCCCAAACTCCAAAGTATAGTGGTAGGTTGATTAGATTGTGAGCCCCATGGGGACAGAGACTGATTTGGCAAGCTCTGCGTAGCGCTGTGTGCGATACATAAATAAAGGAATCATTGTATTGTACTGTAATCATAGAGCTCCCTTTAGAGATAGCTATACGCAGGTAGAATATTATTGTGTATGTTAATAGATAGTCGATTTTGCGGCCAGATCATGGCCCCCAAAATGGTCAAGGTCTAAAATAAATAAGAAACCTCCTGTCCTGTCCTGATGGCCAGCTCCAGCTCATTGCACTGCCAAATGGCAAACGGGCTCGATTCTAAGTCTATAGACCTAATGAAGTCAGTCAGGTTTTCTCAGTACACGTTGAATGGAGTGTCATAGCATATGCTCGTTCATCACTCTATTCAATCTCCTCCTTACTGCTTCCCATAAGTGAAAAGGAACAGCGAGTGTCTCAGTATTCGAAGGGTTTCCAGTTATGGGACCCAAGGAATCAGAAAGTCACAACCTATATACTTTGAAATGGTGATTATGGCCACTTGTGAGATATCCCCTTTAATATCTGAAGATAATTTAGCACTTTTGCTTTAATTTATTTAAGGTTCTAAACACAAGACAATGCTAGAGGCTAGGAATGGTGCCGGTCCAATTAAATCCTATCCAAGATCCGGATCCCGACTAAAACTTCAAAATGGCAGCAAAGGTTCAGGACTACAGAACAAAACTTTCCATTGTGAAATCTGTGATGTCCACGTAAATTCAGAAATCCAACTGAAACAGGTATTGTAACTAAACATTTTAGCCAAAACCTGTCATGTCATAACCTTCTGTTTTTGCTTGGTCAGTCAGGCCATAATATTATAATATAGAATAATATGCTATAATTACATATAATCTTGTATGTAAAGTTATTTAAAGGGGAACTCTCATCATTCTTGAAATGACTGTTTTAGTAAACACTTCCACCCCAATGAAATCACATTTCTGGATGATCTTTGTGTTATCTTTCCTGCCAGGAATTAATCAATGAATTAAAATGGAGTAAAATCCTCGTCTGTTTACATATATGATTAAAGTATGGCTTTTGGTGGTTCCTTTGGTTAGATCATTGACAAGATATGATAGGTATTAAGCCATCTATAGAACAATAGGGGAATTCATTAAAGGGGTTTTCCCATGAACAGAAGTTAGGTCCTATCCACAGGATCGGGCCTAACTGACTGATCAGTGGGGTCTCAGTGATGAGACCCCACAGATCACAAAAACAAGGGATCCAATGGGATCCCATGTACCCCCATCAGACCCCTCGTTGTTCTATGAGAGTAATGGAGCCGACGCCGCGCTTGCCCGTTCTGCTCCATTAATCTCTATGGAGCTGACGGAAATCGGTAAGCGCGGCGCTCGGCAATTTCCGTCAGCTCCATTGAGAATAATGGAGAAAAACGGTCATGCATGGCCATCTGCTCCATTACTCTGACGGAGCGACAATGGGTGCGACAGAGATACATCTGACCACGCGTTTTCGTGATCTGTGAGGGAAGCCCACACTGATCACCAAGTTAGGCCCTATCCTGTGGATCCTAACTTCTGTTCGTGGGAAAACCCCTTTAAGACATGTGCTTTGGACGCGAGTCTCAAAGTTACCCCCACTGATGGGAATGCACCTGTATCTACTAAGAGTCTCTGGCTTCTCAGTAAATACTAGTGCAAACTCCATTTTGGGACCTGTAGACCAGATCTCATCTAGCAGAATTTTTTGATAAAGACCATTTTTCTGCGGGAGACTATAGTAAATCTGAATGTTCACACCCCTGCCCACCACCAAAACGCGCATCGCTTTACACCCTGATTTAGTAAAACTGGCATTCCCCTCATTATCTGATATATATATGTCATTTATATGTTAAAAAATACATTTGTTTACATAAATTTTAACTACATTGACTTGTATCTTGTATCATTTCAGCACATCTCCAGCAGAAGACATAAGGACAGAGTAGCGGGAAAGCCAATGAAGCCTAAATATAGCCCATACAATAAACTTCAGCGCAGTCCTAGTATTTTAGCGGTAAGTACGTTGACATAAATAACCTGCCAAAATTTCCGTGTCCATACCAATTAATAAGATAACAAGATCTTAATCCTTGCACATCACAAAGTCATAGACAAAAAGTACGATTTTATTGAAAAAAACCTTAAGTACCCTGTATAAAATTATCGAGAAGATCCAGATACAAATCATCTTCACAATATTGGTTTGTGGTCCTTACTAGAGATGAGCGAGCACTAAAATGCTCGGGTACTCGTTATTCGAGACGAACTTTTCCCGATGCTCGAGTGCTCGTCTCGAATAACGAACCCCATTGAAGTCAATGGGAGACTCGAGCATTTTTCAAGGGGACCAAGGCTCTGCACAGGGAAGCTTGGCCAAACACCTGGGAACCTCAGAAAAGGATGGAAACACCACGGAAATAGACAGGAAACAGCAGGGGCAGCATGCATGGATGCCTCTGAGGCTGCATAATCGCACCATTATGCCAAAATTATGGGCAACAGCATGGCCATGACAGAGTGACAGAATGAAGCTAGATAGCATCTAAAACATGCAATAATTGACCCTGACACTATAGGGGACGGCATGCAGAGGCAGCGGCAGCAGGCTAGAGAGTGGCATGGCGACATACCCTAAATGGACTCAGGCTTCAAACCAATGGGTGGCAGAGAGGAACCAAAGGAGGTGAGCAAGAAGCGCTCAAATAATATCGGTACATGATAAAAGTTTGCCAGTATATTTTGGGGATTACACAGCAGGGTGGCGACAAAGTTAACATGGAAGCCATGAAAACAACCCAAAATTCTGCCTGACACAGCTCGTTTGATAAGGGGACCATGTATGGAGGCAGTGAACTAGTAGTAGATTAAAGGTGCTGCAGTTAAAACTATGTTAGTTGGATCTTGGCATGGAGCTGGCGCTCCGCTGCCAGGCGAGCTTTCGCCAATCCAAGCCCCTGTCTCTAGGCTACTCCCCAAACAGCACTTCTAAGAACCTTTTGTATAAGATCAAGTGTAGTAGCGTTCTTATAAGTTTAGGATATGCCGGGTGAGGGGAATGTAAACAGATGCGCAAGAAGCGCTGAAATAATATCGGTAAATGATAAAAGTTTGCAAGTATATTTTGTGGATTACACAGCAGGGTGGCGACAAAGTTAACAAGTTTGATGTGGAATGCCCTGTAATAGCTCTTGGGCGGTGTGCCTTTTATCGCCTAGGCTCAGCAGTTTGAGCACCGCCTGCTGTCGCTTAGCGACGGCACTGCTGCTGTGCCTAGAGCTACCGACTGATGGCGCCATGCCCACGGATGGTAATTCGGAGGAGGAGGAGGGTTGGGAGGAGGTATAGTAGGCCTTTGAGACCTGGACCGAGGTAGGCCCCGCAATTCTCTGCGTCGGCAGTATATGACCAGCCCCAGGGTCAGACTCGGTCCCAGCCTGCACCAAGTTAAGTGTAGTAGCGTTCTTATAAGTTTGGGATATGGCGGGTGAGGGGAATGTAAACAGATGCGCAAGAAACGGCTGATGCGCATGGAGCTGGCGCTCCGCTGCCAGGCGAGCTTTCGCCAATCCAAGCCCCTGTCTCTAGGCTACTCCCCAAACAGCACTTCTAAGAACCTTTTGTATAAGATCAAGTGTAGTAGCGTTCTTATAAGTTTAGGATATGCCAGGTGAGGGGAATGTAAACAGATGCGCAAGAAGCGCTGAAATAATATTGGTAAATGATAAAAGTTTGCCAGTATATTTTGTGGATAACACAGCAGGGTGGCGACAAAGTTAACAACTTTGATGTGGAATCCATGAAAACAACCCAAATTTCTGCCTGACACACCTCGTTTGATAAAGGGACGATGTATGGAGGCAGCTATATGGACGACTTTTGGAGGTAGCAATGGAGACAACGTGTGGAGGCTGCTATGGAGACAATTTAATTTGGATAGTGCCTGTATGTGGCAGTCCCAAAAATTTTTCAAACCAGAGGAGCAGGTAGGTGGCCCTCCAGTAAAATGGAATAGATTGAGTGCCTGTATGTGGCAGTCCAAAAAAATTTTCAAACCAGAGGAGCAGGTAGGTGGCCCTCCAGAAAAATTGAATAGATTGAGTGCCTGTATGTGGCACTCCCAAAAATTGTTTAAAACAGAGGACCGGGTAGGTGGCCCTCCAGAAAAATTGAATAGATTGAGTGCCTGTATGTGGCACTCCCAAAAATTGTTTAAAACAGAGGACCGGGTAGGTGGCCCTCCAGAAAAATTAAATGCATAAAGTACTATAGCTAGAGCCAGTGGGCCCTGTCAAAAAATAGCCAGTTTCCTCTGCTTTACTGTACAAAGAGGAGGAGAAGGAGGAAAATGAGGAGGAGGAGGAGTGGATCAATTATTCAGGTTGAGCTTCCTTCACCTGGTGGAGATTGGAAATTATGAGAAATCCAGGCTTTATTCATCTTAATAAGCGTCAGCCTGTCAGCGCTGTCAGTCGACAGGCGTGTACGCTTATCGGTGATGATGCCACCAGCTGCACTGAAAACCCGCTCGGACAAGACGCTAGCGGCAGGGCAGGCAAGAACCTCCAAGGCGTACAGCGCCAGTTCATGCCACATGTCCAGCTTTGAAACCCAGTAGTTGTAGGGAGCTGTGTGATCATTTAGGACGATGGTATGGTCAGCTACGTACTCCCTCACCATCTTTCTGTAAAGATCAGCCCTACTCTGCCGAGACTGGGGACAGGTGACAGTGTCTTGCTGGGGTGACATAAAGCTGGCAAAAGCCTTGTAAAGCGTACCCTTGCCAGTGCTGGACAAGCTGCCTGCTCGCCTACTCTCCCTCGCTACTTGTCCCGCTGAACTACGCACTCTGCCGCTAGCGCTGTCAGAAGGGAAATACTGTTTCAGCTTGTGCACCAGGGCCTGCTGGTATTCATGCATTCTCACACTCCTTTCCTCTGCAGGGATGAGAGTGGAAAGATTTTGCTTGTACCGTGGGTCCAGGAGAGTGAACACCCAGTAATCGGTGCTGGAATAAATTCTTTGAACGCGAGGGTCACGGGATAGGCAGCCTAGCATGAAATCTGCCATATGCGCCAGAGTACCAACGCGTAAGAATTCACTCCCCTCACTGGCCTGACTGTCCATTTCCTCCTCCTCCAACTCCTCCAACTCCTCTTCTTCTGCCCATACACGCTGAACAGTGAAGGACTCAACAATGGTCCCCTCTTGTGTCTCGCCAACATTCTCCTCCTCTTCCTCCTCATCCTCCTCCACCTCCACCTCCTCCGATATGCGCTGAGAAACAGACCTGAGGGTGCTTTGGCTATCAACAAGGGAATCTTCTTCCCCCGTCTCTTGTGACGAGCGCAAAGCTTCCGACTTCATGCTGACCAGAGAGTTTTTCAACAGGCCAAGCAGCGGGATGGTGAGGCTGATGATGGCGGCATCGCCACTGACCATCTGTGTTGACTCCTCAAAGTTACTCAGCACCTGACAGATATCAGACATCCACGTCCACTCCTCATTGTAGACTTGAGGAAGCTGACTGACCTGACTACCAGTTCTGGTGGAAGTTGACATCTGGCAGTCTACAATCGCTCGGCGCTGCTGGTAAACTCTGGATAACATGGTCAGTGTTGAATTCCACCTCGTGGGCACGTCGCACAACAGTCGGTGAGCGGGCAGTTGGAGGCGGCGCTGCGCTGCCCTGAGAGTGGCAGCATCTGTGCTGGACTTCCTGAAATGCGCACAGATGCGGCGCACCTTCGTGAGCAAATCAGACAGATTGGGGTATGTCTTGAGGAAACGCTGAACTATCAGATTTAACACATGGGCCAGGCATGGCACATGTGTCAGTCTGCCGAGTTGCAGAGCCGCCACCAGGTTACGGCCGTTGTCACACACAACCATGCCTGGCTTCAGGTTCAGCGGTGCCAGCCACAGATCAGTCTGCGCCGTGATGCCCTGTAATAGCTCTTGGGCAGTGTGCCTTTTATCGCCTAGGCTCAGCAGTTTGAGCACCGCCTGCTGTCGCTTAGCGACGGCACTGCTGCTGTGCCTAGAGCTACCGACTGATGGCGCCGTGCCCACGGATGGTAGTTCGGAGGAGGAGGTGGAGGAGGGGTGGGAGGAGGAGGAGGCATAGTAGGCCTGAAACACCTGGACCGAGGTAGGCCCCGCAATCCTCGGCGTCGGCAGTATATGACCAGCCGCAGGGTCAGACTCGCTCCCAGCCTCCACCAAGTTAACCCAATGTGCCGTCAGCGATATATAGTGGCCCTGCCCGGCAGCACTCGTCCACGTGTCCGTGGTCAGGTGGACCTTGTCAGAAACGGCGTTGGTCAGGGCACGGATGATGTTGTCTGACACGTGCTGGTGCAGGGCTGGGACGGCACATCGGGAAAAGTAGTGGCGGCTGGGGACCAAATACCGAGGGGCGGCCGCCGCCATGAGGTTGCGAAAGGCCTCGGTCTCTACTAGCCTATAGGGCAGCATCTCCAGGCTAAGCAATCTGGAGATGTGCACATTAAGGGCTTGGGCGTGCGGGTGGGTTGCACTATATTTGCGTTTCCGCTCCAGCGTCTGGGGTATGGAGAGCTGAACGCTGGTGGATGCTGTGGAGGATCGTGGAGGCGACGATGGGGTTTTTGTGGCAGGGTCCTGGGCAGGGGGCTGACTATCAGCTGACACAGGGGAAGGAGCAGTGGTGTGCACGGCCGGAGGTGAACGGGCTTGTTGCCACTGAGTGGGGTGTTTAGCATTCATATGCCTGCGCATACTGGTGGTAGTTAAGCTAGTAGTGGTGGAACCCCTGCTGAGCCTGGTTTGGCAAATGTTGCACACCACAGTCCGTCGGTCATCCGGTGTTTCCTTAAAGAACCTCCAGACTTCTGAAGATCTAGCCCTCGCCGCAAGAGCCCTCGCCACGGGAGCTTCACTAGTTGACACATTTGGCGCTGATGCACCAGCTCTGGCCCTGCCTCTCCGTCTGGCCCCACCACTGCCTCTTCCAACCTGTTCTGGTCGAGGACTCTCAGAAGCACTGTTCACCCGGCCTCTCAACCCAGCTTGGGTCTGTCACCTCATCATCCTCCGATCCCTCAGTCTGCTCCCCCCTCGGACTTCCTGCCCTGACAACAACTTCCCCACTGTCTGACAACCGTGTCTCCTCATCGTCGGACACCTCTTTACACACTTCCACTACGTCAAGGTCGAAGGTCATCATCACCCACAGACTGTGACTGGTGGAAAACCTGGGCATCGGAAAATTGCTCAGCAGCAACCGGACAAGTGGTTTGTGACTGTGGGAAGGGTCCAGAAAACAGTTCCTCAGAGTATGCCGGTTCAAATGCCAAATTTTCCTGGGAGGGGGCAGACTGGGGGGGAGGAGGCTGAGGTGCAGGAGCTGGAGGAGTGGCGATTTCGGTGACATGGGTGGACTGCGTGGAAGACTGACTGGTGGACAAATTGCTCGAAGCATTGTCAGCAATCCACGACATCACCTGTTCGCACTGTTCTGGCCTCAACAGTGCTCTACCACGAGTCCCAGTAACTTCAGACATGAACCTAGGGAGTGTAGCTCTGCGGCGTTCCCCTGCTCCCTCATAAGCAGGTGGTGTCTCACCCCGCCCAGGACCACGGCCTCTGACCCCTGCAGTAGTTGGACGCCCACGTCCCCGCCCTCGTCCTCTACCCCTAGCCCTCGGGTTAAACATTTTTAAAATGAGAGTTATAACTTTAATTTTTTTTACTTTTTTTTGTGTTTTTTGTTTTTTTTTGTGTTTTTGAGTTTTTAAAACCAAACGATGCTATCCTATTGCTATGGCTATTTTCTAGCCAAGTATGAAAGCACACTACTATGCCAGATGAGATGACACTGAGTTATTAAACAAAATAAACGTAAAATAAAAAAGGACAAATGGCAGACTGTGCCTAATTGAAATCCAACCCCTACTAAATTTTCCCACTTCGGTCTTTGCAATGGATATGTGCGTCACTAAGCGCAAAACACAGCGGTCGCAAGTCTCACTACAAATTGCTCACAATTGGCTAGTAGATGCACTGCAGCAAGTACAGCCACCAGCAGATCAACCAGAAATCAAATATATAACGCTACTGTAGGCGTAAGTAAGCCGTTTGGATTCTCCTATGGCTATTTTCTAGCCAAGTATGAAAGCACACTACTATGCCAGATGAGATGACGCTGAGTTATTAAACAAAATAAACGTAAAATAAAAAAGGACAAATGGCAGACTGTGCCTAATTGAAATCCAACCCCTACTAAATTTTCCCACTTCGGTCTTTGCAATGGATATGTGCGTCACTAAGCGCAAAACACAGCGGTCGCAAGTCTCACTACAAATTGCTCACAATTGGCTAGTAGATGCACTGCAGCAAGTACAGCCACCAGCAGATCAACCAGAAATCAAATATATAACGCTACTGTAGGCGTAAGTAAGCCGTTTGGATTCTCCTATGGCTATTTTCTAGCCAAGTATGAAAGCACACTACTATGCCAGATGAGATGACGCTGAGTTATTAAACAAAATAAACGTAAAATAAAAAAGGACAAATGGCAGACTGTGCCTAATTGAAATCCAACCCCTACTAAATTTTCCCACTTCGGTCTTTGCAATGGATATGTGCGTCACTAAGCGCAAAACACAGCGGTCGCAAGTCTCACTACAAATTGCTCACAATTGGCTAGTAGATGCACTGCAGCAAGTACAGCCACCAGCAGATCAACCAGAAATCAAATATATAACGCTACTGTAGGCGTAAGTAAGCCGTTTGGATTCTCCTATGGCTATTTTCTAGCCAAGTATGAAAGCACACTACTATGCCAGATGAGATGACGCTGAGTTATTAAACAAAATAAACATAAAATAAAAAAGGACAAATGGCAGACTGTGCCTAATTGAAATCCAACCCCTACTAAATTTTCCCACTTCGGTCTTTGCAATGGATATGTGCGTCACTAAGCGCAAAACACAGCGGTCGCAAGTCTCACTACAAATTGCTCACAATTGGCTAGTAGATGCACTGCAGCAAGTACAGCCACCAGCAGATCAACCAGAAATCAAATATATAACGCTACTGTAGGCGTAAGTAAGCCGTTTGGATTCTCCTATGGCTATTTTCTAGCCAAGTATGAAAGCACACTACTATGCCAGATGAGATGACGCTGAGTTATTAAACAAAATAAACGTAAAATAAAAAAGGACAAATGGCAGAATGTGCCTAATTGAAATCCAACCCCTACTAAATTTTCCCACTTCAGTCTTTGCAATGGATATGTGCGTCACTAAGCGCAAAACACAGCGGTCGCAAGTCTCACTACAAATTGCTCACAATTGGCTAGTAGATGCACTGCAGCAAGTACAGCCACCAGCAGATCAACCAGAAATCAAATATATAACGCTACTGTAGGCGTAAGTAAGCCGTTTGGATTCTCCTATGGCTATTTTCTAGCCAAGTATGAAAGCACACTACTATGCCAGATGAGATGACGCTGAGTTATTAAACAAAATAAACGTAAAATAAAAAAGGACAAATGGCAGACTGTGCCTAATTGAAATCCAACCCCTACTAAATTTTCCCACTTCGGTCTTTGCAATGGATATGTGCGTCACTAAGCGCAAAACACAGCGGTCGCAAGTCTCACTACAAATTGCTCACAATTGGCTAGTAGATGCACTGCAGCAAGTACAGCCACCAGCAGATCAACCAGAAATCAAATATATAACGCTACTGTAGGCGTAAGTAAGCCGTTTGGATTCTCCTATGGCTATTTTCTAGCCAAGTATGAAAGCACACTACTAAGCCAGATGAGATGACGCTGAGTTATTAAACAAAATAAACGTAAAATAAAAAAGGACAAATGGCAGACTGTGCCTAATTGAAATCCAACCCCTACTAAATTTTCCCACTTCGGTCTTTGCAATGGATATGTGCGTCACTAAGCGCAAAACACAGCGGTCGCAAGTCTCACTACAAATTGCTCACAATTGGCTAGTAGATGCACTGCAGCAAGTACAGCCACCAGCAGATCAACCAGAAATCAAATATATAACGCTACTGTAGGCGTAAGTAAGCCGTTTGGATTCTCCTATGGCTATTTTCTAGCCAAGTATGAAAGCACACTACTATGCCAGATGAGATGACACTGAGTTATTAAACAAAATAAACGTAAAATAAAAAAGGAAAAATGGCAGACTGTGCCTAATTGAAATCCAACCCCTACTAAATTTTCCCACTTTGGTGTTTGAGGTGGATATGTGTGCCACTAAGAGCTAAACACAACGGTAGCAAGTCCCCCTGCTAATTCCTCACAAAATGGTACTAGATGCAAATAAAAAAAAAAAAAAAAAAGTAGAACGTTATTGTAGCCCTAAGAAGGGCTGTTGGGTTCTTGGAGAATCACTCCTGCCTAACACTATTCTAATAGAACAGCCTAACGCTTTCCCTGACCAGCAGCAGCTCTCTCCCTAGCGGCATCCAGACACAGAATGATCCGAGCAGCGCGGGCAGCGGCTAGTCTATCCCAGGGTCACCTGATCTGGCCAGCCAACCACTGCTATCGACGTGTAAGGGTACCACGTCATGCTGGGTGGAGTGCAGAGTCTCCTGGCTTGTGATTGGCTCTGTTTCTGGCCGCCGAAAAGCAAAACGGCGGGAGCTGCCATTTTCTCGAGCGGGCGAAGTATTCGTCCGAGCAACGAGCAGTTTCGAGTACGCTAATGCTCGAACGAGCATCAAGCTCGGACGAGCATGTTCGCTCATCTCTAGTCCTTACATTTCTTAATTAGAGACTAGAACAACAAAATGCTCCTGATAAAGAAACGGCTTCCACGTGACGTATGGTTGCAACTCTTATGCAGATTTTATGTGACACCAAGGAAACAGACATCAATGAAACCATGTCATTAGAATTTTGATGTCTAACCACCTTTCATTTTTCCCTATTTTTTTGTAAATTAATTTGGTAGGCTAGTATGAACTTGAGAGCAGATGAAAGAAAAATTAACTGGGGGATACAACTACAAAGGGTTTGTTTGTAGTCTGTTACCATAGAGACACAGATCAGTTAAAATGGTTTCCGACAAGCTAGAGTTCTCTAGCTGGTCAGAAAACATTTTAATGTGTGTCAATTAAGAATTGGGCCACAGCCCCACATTTATTGAAGTGTTTTTCTGTCTGACTTTGCACTAGAAAGAATGTGCAGACTGCATGGACATGTATTTATAAAGTGTCTTGCCAGTTGTGTGCCATTGTGTCAGTGAAGACAAAAAATGTGCACCAAAATGAGCGAGTTAGTGCTTAATTAGACTGTGCGCCACAATTCTGCAAAATAAACAAAGTGCACACAAAAAAAAAAGGTGCACTCTTCCAGAGCAGGGCAAGAGGCGGCAGATTCATGAAGACCATGTGACACATTTTATGAATCTGCTTCCCTCAGCACACTCCACAGGCAAACTGCACATAGTGGAGTTTGCACTATTCTTGATAAATGTGGGCCACAGTATTTAATGGAGAAGCAGGATGTTTGAAACCTTACACCATCAAATTGCGAGAACCTCTGTTGGATAGGGAACAGCAATAAAACTTTGTAAAACTCCTTTAAAGAAGGTTACCAATGGTGGTTGGAGACCCAGTCCTTCTGATCCGTTTAGAGATGAGAAGTCCAAAATGTTAGGTTCTGTGTACTCCATTCAGGAGCTCCACCGAACCTGGACGTTTTGTTTAGTAGGCTACAGAGCAGCTAATCAGGCAGCTTTACAACCCTATCAACTAGGCATGGCTGTGAATGGCCAGGTTGACACCCTACAGCCTTCTCTGCAGCCTATCAAACAACATGTCCGGGTTAGGCGGAGATGCTGAACGGAGGAGGCCAAAGTCCGGGACTGCTTGTTGGTTAAATTTAAAGCCAACAGATCTGTTTAATATCTAACATATAAAGCTGAGTGTATGTGTGTGTGTCCGCTAAAGGAATCTGCACCGTCAAATTTACAGTCACTTGTCTACTGCTGCTGTGGCAGTTGGACGCTGAGCCATAATTGGTTGCTGTTCTGCCATAGGTTATTAATATGAGCTCTAAGCGTTGATAGCTTACTATAGGCAATGAGTATAATACAGCTTAGGTGTGAGGTAAGATGTGAAGTAATATGTGAGGTAATATGAGGTATTATGTACCACCATATACAGGAGCCATTGTCTGCTGTTGCAATAAGCAACTCATCACAGCTCAGCTTCTACTTTGCCACAAGTCTTTAATATGAGATCTGAGCTTTGATTGGTTACTATAATCAATGAGTATAATACAGCTTAGGTGTGAGGTAAGATGTGAAGTAATATGTGAGGTAATACGAGGTATTATGTACCACCATATACAGGAGCCAATGGGGCAGATTTACTTACCCGGCCCATTCGCGATCCAGCGGTGCATTCTCTGCCCTGGATTCGGATCCGGCCGGGATTCATTAAGGTAGTTCCTCCACCATCCACCAGGTGGCGCTGCTGCGCTGAAAAGCATCGGAATGCACTGGAGTTCACCGAGCCGGGCTGAGTGAAGGTAAGTGCAAGCTCCGCGACAGATTTTTTTGTTTTAAATGCGTCGTTTTTTCCGAATCCGTTGGGTTTTCGTTCGACCACGCCCCCCCCCATTTCCGTCGCGTGCATGCCAGCGCCAATGCGCCACAATCCGATCGCGTGCTGCAAAATCCCGGGGCAATTCAGGGGAAATCGGCACAAATCGGAAATATTCGGGTAACACGTTGGGAAAACGTGAATTGGGCCCTTAGTAAATGACCCCCATTGTCTGCTGTTGCTGCTGTGGCAGTTGGAAGCTGAGCCGTGATTGTTCGCTGTTCTGTCACAGGTCATTAATATGAGCTCTGAGCTTTGATTGGTTACTATAGGCAATGAATATAATACAGCTTAGGCTGTGTTCACACACTGCATTTTGTTTGCATTAACGCATGAGGTTTCATACGCATTACAACAGCTGAGAAGAGGAAATTTGCCTAATTGCATTGCTGTCAACATTGCATTTACAAAACACAAGATTAACACGTGTAAACAAAGTGTTAACACATATATTTGATAACAAAATGTTAACACAATGTTGACAGCAATGTAATTAAGCAAATCTCCTCTTCTCAACTGTTGTGATGTGTTTCAAAATACATGGGTTAACATAAACAAAATTTAACATGTGAACGCAGTCTTAGGTGTGAGGTAAGATGTAAAGTAATATGTGAGGTAATATGATAACCACCATATACAGGATCCAATGTCTGCTGTGGCAATAAGCAACCAATCAGAGCCCAGCTTCTATTTTGCCACAGGTCATTAATATGAGCTCTGAGTTGTGATTGGTTACTACAGGCCATGCATATAATACAGGTTAGGTGTTAGGTGAACTAATATGTGAGGTAATTTGATATACCTCTATAGATAGACATACAAACAAACAGATAAATAGACCGACAGATAAATAGATAGACATATAGATAGATAGACAAACATAGAGATTTTGTTATAGCCGAAATCAATGGGTGCTACAGCTAGTATTTAATACATTTGCCTTTATTTTATATAGTGGTAGCAGCTGGGGACGTGTACAGACAAGGGGACTAGATGGGGGTAGAATTCTTTCTGATGTACTTTTCTCTACCTACCAACATTTTTATTACTCACTTGATTGTACTGTATAGAACGTAACATACGGTGCACTTACTTCAATAGAAAGTACATTAACTAATGCATTTCATACTGTTGGGCAATTTGTTTTAAATGTACTCGTGATGGACTTTCCAGGGCATTTGGAAGAATGTAGAAAACTTTCAATATTGTGGAGCCTCAGCGGTAGAGTCTGTAATAGCTTTGGCTGTGGATAGCCACTCCTTTGTGCTCTCTGCAGGGGTCAAGTGCTCCAATCAGCAACCTGCTGAACCAGATTCCGCACTAAAAGAAAATGAAAAAAGATGCAATCAGGCTTGTAATATAGGAGGCCACATTGAAAGAGGTTCTGCAATTTAGAAATAAAGTGGAGGTCTTTAGAAACACTGAAACACTGTACTTCAAGTGCGAACACTACGATCATTTGAAATGAACATTCTCCTACAACATGGCAGCTCATTGCTCGACAAGGGAGAGTATAATACTGTGATACTGTGCCTTATATCCTGAGTGTGCCTTACATATCATACATCGCTCCCATTAGAGTTTATTTCTAGCACTTTCTAATGAGTAGGAATGTAACCCATGAGTTATCCTGAGAAGTTGCCAACACCAGTGATTTGGGTCCAAAAAGATTTGCTACTGCTACCAGCCTCAAATGCTACACATGGCACCGAGCCCCCAACCTAATTTTTCCGGTGACCAATAAAGGCTTCCAACCTCTGACAATTAATGGTTCAAAGGAACCTATCATCAGAATTTTACCCAATGTTGTCCCAATGACCAATATGTTGTGAAGCAGATTCACACCTTCCATATTATGCTACATGTGCAACAATCCCCACCAGGGCCTTTTTTTGGTGGCTGGAGGAAGCCAGGTCCCTAAATACCTGAGTGGCTGGCTAGTGCGGCCTAGTGTACGGCGATGGTCACTGTGCTTGGTATCAGGAACAGAGGCCTAGTCCACAGCCTGGCAGGTCCCCAGCAGGTGGCGTGCATGAAAATTGAGGTAGAGGCTTAGAGTCCTGCTGCTTTGGGGATGGTCTTTTGAAAGGCAGCATGTCACAGACAGTTCTGCATCCTGAGCTCCCTCTAGAAAAATACCTTCCGGACTGACCCTGGAACTTTCCAGTCACAACGGGTTTTATATCTTCCCCTTTTTATGTGGCAGCTCCCTTATCCAACCAGTTTGCTTCTCACATTACAATTATACAGAACATTCTATTGGTCAATAGTACTTCACAGGCAGTCTTACCGCTGCATTACCATGATTCTACACTGGAGGCCCTCAGTGAGTTGATCCCTATCACAGATTTACCTTTTGCATGGAGGGAGATTTAAATTTGGCAACACCTGATTAACATTTGAGTTGGTAGGGATGTTGCACATGTCCAATTTCTTTACATTTTTGCGGTACGGTCTATTCATAGAAGTCCATGGGAATACAAAATAAATGGCCTACATACACTGTTTTCCAGTGTCTACGGCCCATTTTTGAGGTGGAGTACCCAGGACACCATGTGTATTTGGTGGTGGTATCATCCCGAAGATCAACCTTAGACCTCATTGTGTGGACAGATATACATCCCCGTAGACACCAATGGCACGGGGCATGAAACAGGGAGCTTTCTTTATCTTTGGTCGTAAAAATGCCCGAGCGGCTCTATTTCTGACAGAGAGGGGAGGGGTGAGCAGCACTCATCCTCCCTCCTCTCCAGGGCGCTGACATGTGTTCATCCAGGCTAAGGCTGGGCACGCACACATCACTGTGAATGTACCCTTAAAGTCATAAACAAATTGGTCAAATAAAGTCATGAAGGTGAAATGTTTAGTACTAAAGTCAAGCTCTCCACACTTCTGAATATTGACTCTGTTGTGACTGATATCATGCATCAGACTTCAAGAGAACTAGTTAATGATGTCCCTGAATTTCAGTGCTAAACCCAATTTACATCTCACCTCAAAGTTGATTTTTTGGATGATGCCACCACACTGGACCATGAGAGAAACATCAACTGGAAGGTGTTAACCTGACAACATACTGGAAGTGGTTTCTTAGGTCAAACTCTGCTGCTAGGTTTTCTTTAAAGTTCTAGTACAAAGTTAGCAAGTTACCCCCTATCCACAAGCTGACGAGGGTTTGCGGTCTGATGAATCCGTGCTTCATTGCTATGCCGGTTACTTTTGTAGTTACATTCTGTTCCAGACATACATTGTATTTCTGTTCTTTGAACACAATTAATACTCTAACACATACCAATTTTCTTTAATTGTGTTTCTTCTGTGCTGGGCTGAATGAAGCATTGAAATGCTTTTCTTTCTTCAGCGCGGTATCAATGACAACCCAAGATTCTGACATCTCCTTAACTTCCAGGCAATGACTTGCGGTAGCAGCATTAGACACGCCGCCTGTGAGATGTGTGACTGCTGACTCACTAGATGTGTCATACCTTATCATTCACTGAGGAGAAATTGGCAGCTGTAGTCATCCTGGGATCACACTCTAGACAGATTCTCAAATCACCACATCACATAGCACATCAGTCAGTCAGAACTGTTAAAGGGGATGACCCTTCGAAAATTAGTTTTAAAATGATTCCTCCAGCTGTGATAAACTTCACAAGGGATCTATTTAACTCATGGATCCCCTAAACACTGCTAACACTGACACTGTCCCCTCCCTCACTGCTCTGCAATTTTTTTGTAGGACAGACCATTCCCTGATGAACCCCTTAAACTGAACCTGCCAGCAGAAATTGGCCTAATAAACCACTACCAGTGTGTTGCCAAGCAGCTGAACACATTCCATATCATGTTTCTTTCATGACCCAGTGTGGTGGCATCATCCAGAATATTAAGTTTGAAATGAGATCTAAATTGGTTGCATTAAGTCAAGGAGGCGGACATTTAACACTGCAGTCAAGTTCTCCCTTCTTCAGAAAGCCCCCATTTCTCTAAATGATGGTCCTCATCCAGAGACATCACTAACCAGGTGTCCAGAAGTCTGATGCATTATGTCACTCACAGAGGAGGAGGCTTCAGAGCTCCCACCTTGACTTCAGTGTTAAATTCTCCTTTTCCTTGACTTACTATACAACCAATTTACATCTTATTTCAAAGTTGATTTTCTGGTTGATGCCATCACACTGGACCTTGAAAGAAACAAAAACTAGAAGGTGTTACACTGCTTGACAATATTCTTCTAGACACATTGGGGCTCATTTACTAAGGGGCCGCGGAGCGCATTTTCGTCGGGTTTCCTGACTATTTCCGTTATGCGCCGAATTGCCCCGGGATTTTGGCGTACGCGATCGGATTTTGGCGTATCAGCGCCAGCTTGCACGCAACAGAAATTGGGGGGGCGGGCCGTCGGACAACCCGACGGATTCGGACAACGCTAGGGATTTAACATTTAGAAATGTGTCGCAAGACACGCACTTACAAGCACCGGGAAGAAGCCTTCTAAGTATTTCATAGGGGTTAAAATAAAATGGAGGTGCATTTTTGACAATGTCCTTAGTTGACTTAATTAAAGTATTTTTCCAAAAATCTATACATTATTCAAAGAATAAAATGCCAGAATGCCGATACCCCATAAGTGGTGGTAACCAGCTGTGTGGGCACACGTCCTGGCAGAAGCATAACTTGAAGCTGATGGGCCCAAGTGTAAAGTCTGTGCCAGGCCCCCCGACTACAATGTATAGCTTATAGTACTCACCTTCTCAAATGGGAAAGTGGGCCCAATTGCGTTGTCACATTGTATAGAATGTAAAATGTTTATTTTTTTGGAAGTGTGGACATATTAGTGTTTATTAACTGTGTTCACTGTACAGGTCCAAATGTATTACATATTTATAGTACCGATTGTTACCCCGTGCAGTTCTATTATGTCCATCGGGAAGGGGTTAAGTTAACCCCTCTCTGTTGCTGCAGTCATCTCCATGATAATCCCCTTCCCTTTTAAAGGAAATTCGTCAGCAGTTTTGACCATTCATAGCTGCAGACAGCGTTAAGCATTGGACCTGGAGATCTTTGTGACCATACCCCTGTGTTTTTTATTAGTTGAGACAGGCCTGTAAAAAATGCATTTATATTCCAGGATTATAGCTTGCACTCTGGTGCACTGGTGTGTGAGATTTCTGCACTGTTCTACTATACAGCCCCTCTACCCTGTGTAACTGCTGTAGTGTTCAAACAGAAGCCTACTACAACAAGGGAAAGGGGCTTTGCCGCAGTTCAGTGAAAAGATCTCACGCAGCAGTGTACCAGAGTTCTTTAGATCCAACTACAATCCTGGAATATGAAATCACATTTTTTACAGTCCTGCTTCTACTAGCAACACACAAAGGTGTGGTTATACATATCTACAGGACAAGTATCTAACACTTTATATAGCTCTGTATGGTCAAAACTGCTGACAGATTTCCTTTAAATTATGTTTAATTTTTTTTAATAAATTAAATCTACTGTGTACTACACCTCCATGTGCCTCTAGTGTTATACAGAGCCATGAATATATTAGAGAACTCATAAGTGGTAACACATGGAGTCCTTACTGCTGTTATTGTACATTGGAACTGGATTTTTTAGCCCTAACCGCTAACAACAGGTCTAGAATCCTTTTCAGTATGACATAAACAGCCCCTTTCCCCTGTAAGAACACAAGTTCTAATCC
Organism: Engystomops pustulosus; assembly: GCF_040894005.1. Taxonomy (NCBI): domain Eukaryota; kingdom Metazoa; phylum Chordata; class Amphibia; order Anura; family Leptodactylidae; genus Engystomops; species Engystomops pustulosus. Next base: position 86,467,137 of record NC_092418.1, read on the forward strand.
CGCAAACTGAATGGATTTCGAGACATTTCAATAGACTGCGTGCCACAGGTGTGAGGAAATGTGTTATGGAAAAAAAAGAGAAAATGCATTAATTACGTTGATTATTTTCCGTGCAATATTCAGAAAGTGCTAATTGCTTCATTTTAAGGACTATAATTAAATTTTCTAGTTTATCAACATTTTAGTGTTTGTTAGAGTTAGGGTCAGAGGCAACAGAACTAATATTATAACTAGAATGTTTTTGAGCACAACACAAACCCGTCTTCACAGCCCAATACAGCTAATATTGCCAACAACAGAGTCAATAAACCACAAAAAGAGTGTGTGCATAGGCAAAAAAAAAGATTTTTTTTATATTAGACACAACATACACTTAACCAATCTCAGTTAAAAAGAAGTAATAAAGGAGTATAATCAAGTTCGGGCTTGGACACCGGTGAAAGCACTGGTGGGCCCCGACAACTGATGACGCCGCCCCCGGCTGGAACCGGCTCCTCCCCCTGCTTCATTTAATCAGGATTTTAATTCTATATGTGTTAAAGGAAACTGACATGGTTGAAATCAGTGATGATGCAGAGAGCTATGAGCTCTCCACATGCTGTGAGAAGGAAATAAAAAAATTAAAAAGTCACCTTTCCCCATTCCACCACATTCACCTTCACCTTTTGTGTCTTCTCCTATGAGCATAGCTGTGAAGTCGGCAGCTGCAAAGACTTCATCATTATATGTCAACTTCTGCTGCAGTGATCCACTTTCACCCAGCATGGGACCTACTTTAAAATCTGGGATTGTCCCATTCAATCCAGGGTGGTGGGGAGGTTTGTTAGTGTATATATGGTAAAGATTTTGCACTGGGGCCTCAGCAGCTTCAGGTTACACCTCCGACTGAACTTATCACTCCACTGATACAGAAGACATGATACTAGGTATTATCGTTCATAGTCCCAGTAGAATGTCACCAACTGAACAAGTGATTATCATCATGACGTGTGGATATGGGATGGACCCCCACTTTATTTTAAAACAGTTTAGACAAGAGAAAAACACGGAGTATGGAAAAAATACACAACCACATAACGTAATGGGTGAAATGGCCACAGCTTTATTTGAATCACAGGAATAAAACAATCAGAGGAGGAGTCAGGTGACATGCTAGGGGCAATAGCCCAATCTAAAGCAGCCTGACATACAGCACCCGGCCAGACATCAACAAAGGGGGGCGGCACGCTCTGGCTGCCATTCTAGCAGAGCCAGTACACTTTAAGGGCACCAATGACCCTAGTGAAGATTATCCATTGTGTGCTTCACCACCGTGCCCGCCCCTGGCTGCTTTTACCATTACCAGACCCTTGAGGCTGGCCACTTCCAAAGCTCAGGCTGTTGACCACCATGAGCTTTTACATCCTCTATAAGTTAAATTAGTCCACCAATAACTTGCCTGCACCTTCCACCTGACTCCTCCACCGCAAAATAAAAGCTGCGACAGATAACAAAATGCCATACTTTGACTCCCATTCTATTTTTTTTTTTTTTTAAATACATATTCTTTTATTTATTTGTTTTTAATTTTATATCTACATTTTTATTTAGATATTTCTTTCTTCTTCCATTTTAAAGCCAGGAGCATAACATTGAGAATTTTTAATCTCCAGGCAGAAACTTTAAATATGTGCAACCTCCGACTCACAAAGAGTCATCCCACAGCGCTCAGGAGAGGAAAAACCCCCTGTGGAGGAAACCTCTAGGGAACCCATGGCTGAAGAATTGCCCTTCCCCTGGGCTTAGGAGGATAAAACCAACTTCATCTCATCAACAGTCAATTAAGGAATTTACATGATACAAGATAAACAGTGTCAAAGTTCAAAAAAAAAAAAAAACAGACAATCATTTTCATAGAATTATACATGTAATTGGTAAATAACCAGTTGTAAATTAATGATAGTAAAGGGCGGGTGGGAGGGACATGTTTCTTTCTGTGCTTCTAGAGAGAGAAAGAGAAAGAGAGATACAGGACAGGGAGTGACATCTACTCCTAAGCCCCTCCCCTCTTACATCACTACACTATCCCACCCACTCTGTACTTTTAACAAGGACCATCATCTTACATCAATACTATCATCTAAATTCAGTCGTTATAGGTCCCCCCTTACCACCGTCATGTTCCTGCTTCGCTTATGGCTCCGCTGTTGTCAGTCTGGTGGTTTGTTGATAACATGTAAACTGGGTGTGACCCCTTTTAATAAGCCATTGTATGATCAATGTTGTGTCTCCCTTGTCTGCATCATCTGCATCATCGATGGAATGTAATGGAATACTCTCTCTGCTAGATATTAACCCCTTCCCGACATTTGACGTAATAGTACTGCATCGCGGGAGGTGCGTTCCCGCAAAATGCAGTACTAATACGTCAAGCTTCTGGCGCCGGCTCCTGAACGGAACAGGCGCCAGAAGCTGCGGGTGTCGGCTATATGTTATAGCTGACACCCGCCTCTAACACCCGCGATCGGAGATTTCTCTGATCGCGGGTGTTAACCCCTAACACGCCGCGGTCGCGCTGACCGCGGCGTGTTAGAGTCATTTAAAGTTAATTAAAGTTGAATCGGACCCCCCCGTGGCGCTTACCGGGGGGGTCCGCTGCTCCGATCGCAGCCCCGGGACGGCCGGTGCCCGGGGCTGCGAGATCTTCCTCCGGAAGCCGGGTCCCTGCCTTCTGGCAGGACCCGGCTGTAAGACACTGGGCATGCGCAGCATGCTCAGTGTCTTACATTACACAGTGCAATACATCTGTATTGCACTGTGTAAGCTGTAAAAAAGCTTGAACAAGTGATCAGAAGATCACTTGTTCAAGCTTAGATGTCAGTAACAGTAAAAAAAGTAAAAATAAATAAATAAAGGTTTTTTATAATAAAAATAAATAATAAAAGAAAGTGAAAGTCCCCCCAAACACCACATTTCCCTTTACACAAGTAATAAAGTATAAAAAACACTAAATCACGAAAAAAAAACACTTATTTGGTATCGCTGCATCCGTAACAATCTGTACAATAAATCCTAATCATAATTGGACCCGCTCGGTGAACGTGGTAAAAAATAAAAAAAAAACTTGCCAAAAATTAAAACTTTTTATCAAATTGCTTTACAAAAAATGTTCTAAAAAGTGATCCGAAAAAGTTACAAGCACCAAAATGATACCAAAAAAACGAGCAACTTATCACGCAAAAAATAAGCTTACAACCAGCTCCGTAAACCAAAAAATACTATAATTATGCCGCTATAAAAATGGCAATACTAAAACAAATGCAATTTTTTCTATTCTAGTTTTCCTTCAATAAAATTGGACAAATAAAAATAAAACTATATAAATGAGGTATCACCGTAATCGTAGTGATCCGTAGAATAAAGATAATACATTATTGTTATGCTACAGCGAACACTGCCCCAAAAAAATGCTAAAAATCCAAAACAAGAATTGATGATTTTATTTTCCTCCACACGTAAAAAGTTAATAAAATTGCTTCAATAAGCTAAAAACCCACTAAAATTAAGTTTTTTTTACAGTGCATCTCGTCTCGCAAAAAATAAGCCCTTATTTGTCTAAATTGCTTAAAAAATAAAGAAAGATTGTATAGCCTATTCCCAACGCGCGTTGTTATAGAACGGTGCGGCGGGTAGTGACTTGCCAACACCGGTCAGGGTAAGACGGCGGCTGTTCACTGATCGGGGTAAGACGGCGGCTGTTCCTGACAGCCATCCATCCTGCCCCATGGACCAGAACGGTTACGTCCCCCCCACACACCCCCAGTTTATTATCGCTGCTATTGGCTCATCAATTCAGATGAGCCAATAGCAGCGAATTTACTTATGACGTCAGTAATACCGGTCACTATGTCTGTAGACACGGTGATCGGGGCAGGGTGGCGGCTGTTCCTGACAGCCACCAATTTTGCCTTGCGGTCCAGAGGGGTTTTGTTGCCCCCCTCTGTCCATGTTTGCCGCTATTGGCTGGTCGATTTGGTCCAGCCAAAAGCAGCAATATTCGTCACAATGGGCATCGCTAGGGTGAATAAAAGCAACACTTGGCGATAATTTCCCTACGAAAAACGAAGATTTGGTACAAAAGTGCTGGCTGTGCACATTGTTCAGATTACGCTGTACAACTCTTACGTGCTGTTCCAATGTGCACGTCCTGCCGTATCATTTCTCCGTTTTCAAGAGGAAGATATTAGGAAACTAATATTGGGACAAGAAGGACGGGGCCCCAGTACCTCTGGTTTAGATGTTCCTGTGTTTTGCCAGATCAGCATTTTCCCGGTGAATTCTGCTGCTTCTAATGGTAGGACTCAATAAAGAGTCTGTTCCAAAAGAGAAGTTAGGATGGACACTATATACTAAGAGACCTGCGACAACTCCAGAGTGACAAAAGTTTAGTTGGTCCCTTGGTATATACTACCTCCTTATACACTAGACATTCACAATTCACGCCCAACCTATTGTGAATTAATTTCGGTAAAATGAATAATTTTGACAACTGTTATGTCCCGTTGCTCCCTATACCCCTCCATTATTTCATAAGGGGCGCCACATAACGGGCACTGAACTTTCCAGAAATAATTGAAATTTCCATCTTGGACTCCATTGCACATCATATTTGGAAACCACCTGTATGTTCAAAATGCTCATTTCACCACGTGTATTACCCTACACCACATATTACACCTTGCTAAATTCCCCAAGGGGTGTACATTCAACAATTAGGGTCACTTTTCGGGTTTTCCTCTGTTTTGGTACCACTACGGCTCTTCAAATGTATCCTGACACATGTGAAGGATTTCTTGCAAATTTGGCCTCTAAAAGACAAACACCCCTCTTTTCCTCTACTGTGCGCCCATAAAGCATTTTATATGCACATGTGGGGTACTTCTACACTCGGGAGAAATAGTTTTACACCTTTTTTGGGGTTATTTAATATATTATCCCTTGTGGCTTACATAAATTAGGGGTAAAGTGACATTTATAGGAAAATTTTCACCTTTTTAATGATTAGGGCCTAATTGGATCATTCACCTGTAGGGGCAAATACATATATTACACATTGCAAAATTCTCTAAGGGGTGTGCGTTCAAAAATTAGTCTCACTTTTCGGATTCTTATCTGTTTTATACCACTAGGGTTCTCCAAATGCATGTCAAACATTTCTGTCAAATTTGGCTTCTAAAAGGCAAACATTCCCCTTTCCTTTTACTGTGCGCCCATACAACATTTTATATACACATGTGAGGTACTTCTACACTTGAGAGAAATAGGTTTACACATTTTGGGGGGTTATTACATTTTTTTATCCCTTGTGGCTATATAAAATTAGGAGTAAAATGACCTTTATAAGAAAATGTTCACCTTTTATCTATTTAAGTCCTAATTAAATCAAACACCTTTACGGACAAATACGCATATTACACCTTGCTAAATTCTCTAAGAGGTGTGCTTTCCAAAATGGTGATACTTGTTGGGGTTCCGCTCTGTTTTGGTACCACTACGGCTCTCTAAATGCATCCTGACACATGTAAAGGATGTCTGTCAAATTTGGCTTCTAAAAGGCCAACGCCCCTCTTTCCCTTCTGAGCTTCACTGCATACTCATACAACATTTTATTTGCATGTGTGGGGCAATTTTATACTCGGGAGAAATGCTAGTATACATTTTTTGGGGTTGTTTCATCTTTAATGCCTTATGGGATACAAAAATTAGCCGTAAAAGTGACTTTTTTGGGAAAATGTTCACCTTTTTCCTTTTAGGGACCTAATTGAAGCAAACACCTGTAGGGGAAAATACACATATTACACCTTGCTGAATTCTCCAAAGGGTGCACTTTCCAAAATGGTGACACTTGTTGGGGTTCCCCTCTGTTTTGGTACCACTAGGGCTCTCCAAATGCATCCTGACACATGTAAAGGATGATTGTCAAATCTGGCTTCTAAAAGGCCAAAGCCCCTCTTTCCCTTCTGAGCCCCACTGTGTACCCATACAACACTTTATATGAAAAAGTGGTGCAGTTCTGTGCTTAGGAGAAATAGTTTTACACATTTATGGGGTTGTTTCATCTTTTATCCCTTGTGGCTTACAAAAATTTGGGGTAAAAGTGACTTTTTTTAGAAAATGTTCACCTTTTTTCCCTTTTGGGGCCTAATTGAATCAAACACCTGTTGGGGAAAATACACAAATTACACGTTGCTAAACTCTCCAAGGGGTGCACTTTCCAAAATGGTGTCTTATGTTGGGGCTTTCCTCTGTTTTGGTACCATTATGGCTCTCCAAATGCATCCTGACACATGAAAACTTTTTCAGCCATATTTGCCCTACAAAAACAAAACAACGCTCTTTCCATTCCAAGTGCCCCCCTGTGCCCGTACAGCAGGGTACAGTGACAAAATGGGTATTGGCATACTCAGGAGGAATTGCCCTCAACATTGTAAAATGCATTTTCCTTTTTAACCCATTGTGAAGGTGCAAATTTTAGTGTTCAATGAATCTATAGTAAGATAAAATTACATTTCTCTAATTTCACTTTCATTTATCTTTCACCCTCATGAAACGCTCAAAGGGTTAACAAAATTCCCAAAGGTTGTTTTGAATATTTTGAGGGGTGTAGTTTCTAAAATGGTGTCATTTGTGGGGGTTTTCTGTCATGTGGGCCTTATAAAGTCACTTCTAACTAAATTGACCCTCCAAAAGTAGGTTTTGATGATTTTTGTGAAAATCTGAAAAATTGCACCTAAAGTTATAAGCCTCCTAATATCCTAAATAAAGGAAAAGATGTTTGAAAAATGATGCCAAGTTAAAGCAGACATATGGAAAATGTTAGTTATCAAGTTATTTTAGTGATATGACCAACTTTCCAAAAAGTAGAAAATTTGGAATTTGGAAAACATTGTTTTTTCAAAATTTTTGCCAAATTTCCATTTATTTCATAAATAAATACTAAATATATTGATTAAATTTCTCAACCAGCATGAAGTACAATGTGTCACGAAAAAACAATCTCAAAATCAACTGGATATGTTAAAGCATTCCAAAGTTATAACCACTTAAATAGACACATATCAGATTTTAAAAAATGGGCCGTGTCAGGAAGGTGAAAAGTGGCTTCAGCGTTAAGGGGTTAAGGGATCCCCAATTATAGAATTAAATATGATAAAACAGAGATTGCGCACCCATATAATAGTAAGTTAAGTATATCAATAAGTAATAATAGCCCACCGATGTCCCTTTTCTCCTAAGTACGGGGGGTTAACTAAAAAGGAAAAGCCTTTATTAGTAAAAACAGGACAGCATCCTAAATCCTGAGTCAATTGCATGCAGTATGTGGTCAACAATATATTTGGGAAAAATGGGCATAAAGGTGCCAAAACAAGCATGGTACTTCAATGCTTTATTGTTCAAAAGCAGGATTACGCATCCCAGAACATCCCTCCTCATCAGATCCTTAGCCCCTGCCTGGGTCAGTGTCTCTCCGCTGACCTCTCAACCGGCCGCGCCTCAGTCTCACTTTATGATTGCTAAGGCAGTGAAAGCTCGGGAAGTCGTCCCTCCAAATCCATAATCCCAGTTTTCAGCAATAAACCTTTGACACAGCAATGTTATATCTTTGTAGTGTGTGATCACAGATAGTAGATGCTATAGAGCTGTTCCCAATATATACGTTCGAGGAAAACTTAAATAACTGGAAGCAGTATATACAGGGGCGTAACTACAGTGGTAGCAGCCATAGCAGCCGCTAAGGGGCCCACAGTGTCAGGGGGCCCCGTCATCTGCCCTGACACAATAAAGAATGGCAGATATGCACCATTATATTTGTATTGTACTGCACATGTCCAGCATAATATATATATAACATGTGCTGTGATGTATATATGCAGTATCTGTGATATGGTGTATAAGGTGTCTGTATGCACTGTATGTGAGTATGTTGCATATGGCACTGTATGTGTGTGTATATGCTGTGTTTGCACAGTGTATTTATATGTGATTATTACTCGCATGTGTGAGTATACTAATATGTATATTTTTTAAGTGGGAAGGGGGGCCCCATCCAGTAGCCTGCTGGGGGGCCCTGTCTCTCTCTAAGTTACCCCACTGAGTATATATATCTAATCCAGGCTTTTTTTCCTTTTTTTCAGGCAAAATTGGCATTCCAGAAAGACGTGATCAAGCCTTTAACCCCGACCTTCTTTTCTTCACCTCTTGCCGCAGCAGTAACGTCCACGCTCTCCTTACCACCACGGCCCCACAATTCTCTGTTTCAGGGGTCCGCACTACCCCCTACCTTTTTAAGACCAGCACACGCCTCCATTCGAGCAACAACGGCCTCTATTCTGTTTGCACCGTATTAAACGTCTAGTGCCGGTAGTAATTTAGACTAGACAAAGGACTAGAACCTACAGCTCCGTTACAAGCTCCTTGCACTGTCGTTGCTTCTCTTTAAGGGCCGCTGAAAAATTTAGAGAGCACGCAGGCTCAGCCATTCTTTGCCATGACGAAAAGCTCAGTAAACAATCACTGAAATACTTGCAGACGGAGTCGTGAAAAGCGAGCTCTTTCTAAGCTCACGTAGGATTGTTTTCGCAGCTTTGTCTGTGATTTATATTTTTTTTTTTGTATCATCAGCAAATGCAGTTGTTGTTTTTTTTGGTTTTTATTATGTTTTGTTTTTTCCTGGCAGACTTGAAAACGGGGGGTCTTCCCAGTCCTTTGATGTAAATACATGTTTGGAATCCAAATGTCCATCTTGAAGTGTAAAAAAAATCTACAGACTAAAAAAAATTTTGGTAAAAAAAAAAAAGTGCTTTATTGTGGATAACACCAAATCAGTGGCTGACATCAAGTATTATTCTATGTGATCAACTTGTAAAGTTTACAGGGAACGTGTAGTATTGTTCTAGACCCAAATGTTGTTGTGTCTTGTATAGTTCTAGAATCTAAATGCTGTGTCACTAATGGAAGGCAACTCAGCTTTGATGCAACTTTTAGTTTTTTTTAGTTTTGTTTTTTTTTTTTTTTTGATAGATGATCCAACCTAGAAAAGCCATATAACACAGACTGTCATCCAGAGACATCATCTATGTTCTCCAGCTGCTTTAGTTTATGACTCAGATAAAGGAAAGCTAATATATATTTAATATATATAGAGAGATACAATATATACCCAGAAAGTTCCATGATGACGCAGAACATTTCATTAGTCTCATCCGGAGGTAATAAATGTCCTGAAAGTTTATAAATGGTTTATTTTCTTTATTTTTATTGAAGCCACTTTGGTTTTCGTGGCTCCTCAATGCAATAATGTACAGAGTATAAGGTATTTCTAGTTGAAGATCTGTCCCTTTTTTTATTTCTAAACGTATTGTAATACTGGCGACGTATTTCATTCAAAGGGTAACGTGAAAATGTTCAATTTATTGGGTTGTCACAGCACATTGGGAACAATGGAGCACAAGTGAGAACCTTTTCAAGCACATTCATTCAGAGCATTTTCTTTCTGCGGCCATTGATGGCTTCGATCTCTGTGTACTTTTTTAATGTACCTTTTCAATAAAATATCATCGAAAGAGTTTGGCCTGGAAGTGTTTTATTTATTTATTTGTTAATTGTATGCGTGATGTCATTCATAAATATGTCCGCTAGGTGGCAGCACCAGATGTCTCTATGTTACAGTTTGTGACAAGGAAATTCAAAGTTGGGTAAAAGGTTTTCAGGCAAAAAAGTAAGAAGTACAAAAATAATCAGATAAATTTATATTAATTAATTATGATCATAAATAATTAATAGATGATAATGATGATACTGTATCTCGCAAATATAAGGCCTGCTTATCGAATAGATCCCTCTGCTCTGCCTCTTATTGCAGGTTGGGAGAGGGACCTGGGTACTTCCCTGTCACCGGAGGACTCAGAAAAGGCATTTTCCTACACACACACAAACTCTCTGTAACTTGTACCACACAGGAACGCAATTATAATAATAACAATTCTTTATTTATATAGTGCCTACAGATTACACAGTGCTGCACAAAGCATGACAAATTGGTCCCTGTGTGGGGCTCACAATCTAAACAACCCACGAGTATGTTTTGGAGTGTGGGAGGAAACCGGAGGAAATCCACACAAACACGGAGAGAACATACTAACTCTTTGCAAATGTGGACCTGGGTGGGACTCGAACCCAGGACCCCAGCGCTGCAAGGCAGAAATGCTACCCACTCAGCACTCAGCAACCATCCTGCCCTATCTTCCAATCCTTTCCAGATGGTATTGAGTCCCTGCCCTCCTCCACTCTATCTACCCGTAGCTTCCAGACACGTGTGGGAGATGTGGAGCAGACAATGGAGATATGCTTCACATGTGCAGCCATGTCATAAGCTTTCTCCCTTCTGGGGCCAGGTCTTGGAAGTGTCCCGGTCTCTCAGGGCCAGGTTTCAATAGGCCCCTGGAAACAGAGCTTCAATGGGCCCCTTTTCAGTGAAATCACATGATGGCATCAAAAATTCAGAAACTAAAATATTTACCATACCAGCCCCTTCATGGTCATTTTATATAAAGCCCCCCCCCCCCCTTCAAAAAAAGGGAAAAAAAACATCCCCCCTCATTTATGAGAGCCTCCCCATCAGATCTTGCCCAGGTATGCCCAGTTCTGGCGCCGACCCAGCTCACCAGTACTCAGATTGCTGGGACCCCGGAAATTGCTTTACTTTCTATCCTTCCTGGAGTAATTGGGAAACAAAAGCGCAGCTTTCTAAGGTTCTCTCTTATTGCGGCTTGCGCTGTAATTGATGGTAAGTGATGGCATTTCATATTCCATGCCGTGCATGGGCGTATCTTGGGGGGGTGCAGAGGTTGCGGTCGCACCCGGGCCCAAGAGGTTTAGGGGGCCCTTATGGTGACACTTTCCTATATGAGAAGTCTATTACTATAAACCATACATTATAGTCGAGCCCTGGCACAGACTTTGCACTGGGGCCCATCAGCTTCTAGTTACACCACTGATGCCGTGTATTTGAAAGCTGGTAAAAAATTTCAAACACATTAAAATGGTAGAAAAAAAACACAGTTGCGCCATTTTCCTGTGTACATTGTTTTTACGGCTTTCACTGTGCATTCCAAATGATACCTCCCATGTATTTGTCACATTGGCACCATCACGAGGATACCACATTTGTATACGTTTTTTTATGTTTTAATAGATGTTAAAAAAATAAAAACTGTTTGTACAAAAAAATTGTTAATCTGTTTGCCCTATTCTGACGGTAATAACTGCTGGTGTATGGTGCTAAGTAAGGTGTCATTTTATGCGAGCCGAGCTGACGTTTTCATTGTTACCATTTTGGGGACTGTATGACTTTTTGATTACTTTTTATACAAAATTTTATGGTTGTAAAATGACATGAAAGTGCTGATTCGGACATGCTATGACTGCTATGTTCTGGTACAGGGTTTACCAACAGGAAAAACTGTTTTAACATTTTGATAGATCAGAATTGTATGTAAATCAAAACTGTATATTTTATAATTGCAGTTCCAGAAAAAAATTTTTTGCCCCAGTGACAATTGGAGTTTAAAATTGCACAACACATTGGGCCACATTAATTAAAGTGTTTGCGCCAGTTTTCTGTCTGACTTTTCACTGAAAAGAAAGTGCCAACTGCTTGCACATGTATTTATAAAGTGTCTGCGCCAGTTTTGAGTCGGGGCTGCACTGTGTCCGACAAGACAGAAAAATGTGCACCTAAAGGAGCTGTTAATGCTTAGTCGGTGCATGCACCACAGTTCTGTCCGACGTTCTCTAAAATTCTGCAGCATTAACAAAGTGCAGACTTCCACAGAAGTGCAGGGGGCGCCAGATTCATGAAGATCGGACACCAGTTTTGATGAATCTGGCGCCCCCTGGACACTTCACAGGCAAACTGCACATAGTACAGTTTGCACTGTTTTTGATAAATGTGGCCCATTGTATCTTTTCTATTTATTACAACCAGAAACAAATCCCTTATTTACTGTACTATTACCTAAATGAACAGTTTTTCTAATTCTATTTTCTGTGCATGATTATGGGGGCTAGCACTATGCATACAGCATTAAAGGGGTTGTCCAGTCAGAGAAAGTTATCACCTATTCACATCGTAGCAGATAACTTCCTGATAAGTGCAGTTCCCTGTGATGTGAGACCTCCGTAGATAACGAAATTGCCAGTCTGTTGTTTCCTCAAAGTAAAAAGCGGCTGGTCATACACGCACCTGCTGCTCCATTCATCTCTATGTGGCTGACACAGATAACTGAGCACGGTACTAGAGAGTGAAAGGGGCGGCGGTGCATATGTCTGATCTACAGCTCCATTCATTTAGGGAACATCGAACCCATGTTCTCATTATACCTGGGGATCCCATCACCGGGTTCCCCAGCCAATTGGAGTCCAAGGCCACCCAAATCATTCACCATATTTTATACTGAGAAGGACATTCACACATAAGATACTTGTACATCTGTTCCTGGTCTCAATACACATGAACACAAGAGCCATTTCAAAACCTTTTAAGGTTCTCTTACAGTTCTGCAACTGCAGATTGAAAGCAGGTAGAAGGGACACATCCTCCATTCCCTCCTAGTACCATATGAAGGAAGTGACTTCCAGACTTGTAGGGGCTATAATATTCGTTACAACCCAGGGCCCATGACAGTGTTAGGCCCCTTCCACACTAGCGAGTGTGATGCGATGAACTCGCATCACACTCGCAACGCAAGCTGCCGGGAACGCACGGCCCGAACGCTGCACCGCGGGAGTGAACTGACATGCTGAGTTCACTCCCGCGGTGCAGCGTTCGGGCCGTGCGTTCCCGGCAGCTTGCGTTGCGAGTGTGATGCGAGTTCATCGCATCACACTCGCTAGTGTGGAAGGGGCCTTAATCCACCCCTGGCGTGATGTAATGCTGTGTTTTCTATACAGATCTGATCTTCTATTGTAATCCTATTTGTGATGTAAATTAGGCGACATCAGACACAGATGACACAGAACACAATGAGAAATTAAGAAAAAGGCTTCGCTGCCATAGTGAAAGTAGTACCTTTTGTTAAGTATGATAGGTCATTTTCTGGTGATATTTCCCATAATGTAGAATGGATACATTATTACACAGTTAAGGGAACGTTTATTGACCTCATCGACCCAATAGAGGCCACTATGTGACCCAGGACTTACTGCCACTGATCTTTCTGCTATTGCTTAATTGGCATAATTTAGCAAAAAATTTAAAGGGGTATTCCAGGAATATGAAAGTCTGATACAAAAACCCATAATGCTATAAATAAATGAATACAACAGAACTCAATGTTATCATCACAAAATGGAGCTTAACCCCTTAAGGACGGAGGGTTTTTCGCCTCATTTCTCGCTCTCCAACTTCAAAAATCCATAACTTTTTCATTTTTCCGTGTACAGACCTGTGTGAGGGCTTATTTTGTGCGTAACAAATTTTACTTTCCCGTAATGTTATTTATTTTAACATGCCGTGTACTGCGAAGCTGAAAAAAAATTCCAAATGTGGAAAAATTGAAAAAAAAACGCACGTCACGTTCTTGTGGGCTCAGTTTTTACGACTTTCACTCTTCGCTCCAAATAACATGCCTACTTTATTCTTTGGTTCGGTGCGATCGCGGTGATACCAAATTTATACAGGTTTTATTGTGTTTTAATACATTTTCAAAAATTAAACGAATGTGTACAAAAAAGAAAAAATTTTTTTTGCCATCTTCTGACGCTAATAACTTTTTCATACTTTGGCGCACGGAGATGTGTGAGGGGTCATTTTTTGCGAAATGAGGCTACGTTTTCATTGCTACCATTTTGAGGTCTGTGCGACATTTTGATCATTTTTTATTTCATTTTTTATGTTATGTAAAAAGGTGTAAAAGTCGCATTTTGGACATTTGGGCGCCATTTCCCGCCTCGGAGGTCACCGCCGCCCGTAACCGTTTTTATATTTTGATAGATCGGGCATTTTGGGACGCGGCGATACCTAATATGTCTGTGATTTTTACTGTTTGTTATGTTTTATATCCGTTCTAGGGAAAGGGGGGTGATTTGAACTTTTAATATTTTATTAATTTTTTTTATTTTTTAAACTTTTTTTTTCTTTTTTTTTTCACTATCTTTTAGACCATCTAGGGTACATTAACCCTAGATGGTCAGATCGCTGCTACCATATACTGCAATACTTCTGTATTGCAATATATGGCATTTTTGCAGCACATTCATTACAATGAGCCACTGGCTCATTGTAACGAATATGCAGCTGCCAGATAGCCTCGTGTCAAAAGAAGACACGAGGCTACCATGGCAACCAATCGCCGCCCCCCGATGACGTTCGGGGGCGTGGCGATCGAAAAAAAGATGGCGACTTTGCCGGCGGCGTTTAGGGGGTTAATAGCCGCGATCGGTGCAAGCACCGCCCGCGGTTATTAGCGGTGGGGGTTTTGTGCAGAATGCAAAAACCCCCACCTCTGTATGAAGAGGACTCAGCCCGTGAGCCCTCTTCATACATCCCCTATACCTCTGCGCCGTAGAGCTACGGCGCAGAGCGTTAAGGGGTTAAAGAGTTAGTGTCAGCACCTGTCCAGCAAACGCGCAACCAGAACCAGGCTTGGCGCTATCTGTCAAACTGGGTAAGTGGTGGCGAACTCACCCTGCGACGTCCCTGCGGGCTAAGGCCCTGCCTAAAGCAGATGAACCGCCCTGATAAGGGCGAACCCACTACCAGGAACCTAACTGACGGACCCTGAGCGACCCTACAAGATGACAGGGAAGACTTACTTTGTCTGGCAGCTGCTGGATGGTGGAGCGGACAGGTAACTTGAATACCTCCATCTGGCGCCCCCTGCACTATACACAAGCATTTAGTGCAGTTTTCACTGTTGTTAGTAAGTATGCGCCATTAAATCTAGGTTCAAATCACCAGAATAGGGAACACTCTAATGGCTATACACATTTCTCTAGTCCAGCAAGGGGGACTTCCCTTAAACACACAGCAACGTTAGCTGTTTTATTGTAGGAGGGAGCCATAAAAACTGAAAATTCAAGATACTTAACCCTTATATCACCTAAAACAGACTCAGAGAAGCAGGGCAAAAGACTTAGTGGATCTGGTCAAAATGAAATAATGCTAAAATATTGTAAGTTACGTGGATGATCCCATTCTCATAGGAGTCCCAGCAGTCAGACCCTTCCTGATCACCTTGTTATCCCCTCTCTTGTTGAATGGAGATAACTTCCGTATATACTCGAGTATAAGCTGAGTGTGTGTGCCGATGGCAGCAAAGTAAATACAGAGTACAGTACTTTTTAAAGGCTGGGAGGTGGCTATATACTAGGGAGCATTGGCTTGGTAGCTATATATTGCAGGGTATGGGTAGGCTGGCTATATACTGGGGGCATGGGAAGGCTGGCTATATACTGGGGGGCATGGGCTGGCTAGCTATATACTGGGGCAAGGGCAGGCTGGCTATATACTGGGGGCATGGGCAGGCTGGCTATATACTAGGGGGCTATATACAGGGGGACATGGGCTGGCTGGCTATATGCTGGGGGTATAGGCAGGCTGGTTATATACTGGGGGCATGGGTTGGCTATATACTAGAGTGCATGGGCTCGATGGGCAAGGGCTTCATATCTATATACAGGGTGGAGGCTGTGATTAATGCATTTCCCACCCTAGCCTTGTACTCAAAACAATAGGTTTTTCTATAGAAGGACAGCAAGCAGAGATCAAAAAAACATGAGAAATTGATACAGGAAGTATATTGGAAAAATGTATAATTTTTCATATTACAAGCAATAACATAAAATTGCCGAAATGGGACTTTCCCTTTAAACCCTTCACAGAAAGTACCTGGATAGTTTTATCTCTTAACACAGCTGAATTATCAAATAAAATATGCTCTAAGTATAGAAATAGTTCATCTTGAGCCTGTTTTCCTCATCTCTATGCTGTATACAGGACTTCAGATATACTGCACACTAAAGGAGAAGAAGCAAAAAAGAGGCTTAATGAAGTATATTACAAAATGTACTATTATCATGTCTCTATTAGAGATGAGCGAGCACTAAAATGCTCGGGTACTCGTTATTCGAGACGAACTTTTCCCGATGCTCGAGTGCTCGTCTCGAATAACGAACCCCATTGAAGTCAATGGGAGACTCGAGCATTTTTCAAGGGGACCAAGGCTCTGCACAGGGAAGCTTGGCCAAACACCTGGGAACCTCAGAAAAGGATGGAAACACCACGGAAATGGACAGGAAACAGCAGGGGCAGCATGCATGGATGCCTCTGAGGCTGCATAATCGCACCATTATGCCAAAATTATGGGCAACAGCATGGCCATGACAGAGTGACAGAATGAAGCTAGATAGCATCTAAAACATTCAATAATTGACCCTGACACTATAGGGGACGGCATGCAGAGGCAGCGGCAGCAGGCTAGAGAGTGGCATGGCGACATACCCTAAATGGACTCAGGCTTCAAACCAATGGGTGACAGAGAGGAACCAAAGGAGGTGAGCAAGAAGCGCTCAAATAATATCGGTACATGATAAAAGTTTGCCAGTATATTTTGTGGATTACACAGCAGGGTGGCGACAAAGTTAACATGGAAGCCATGAAAACAACCCAAAATTCTGCCTGACACAGCTCGTTTGATAAGGGGACCATGTATGGAGGCAATGAACTAGTAGTAGATTAAAGGTGCTGCAGTTAAAACTATGTTAGTTGGATCTTGGCATGGAGCTGGCGCTCCGCTGCCAGGCGAGCTTTCGCCAATCCAAGCCCCTGTCTCTAGGCTACTCCCCAAACAGCACTTCTAAGAACCTTTTGTATAAGATCAAGTGTAGTAGCGTTCTTATAAGTTTAGGATATGCCGGGTGAGGGGAATGTAAACAGATGCGCAAGAAGCGCTGAAATAATATCGGTAAATGATAAAAGTTTGCAAGTATATTTTGTGGATTACACAGCAGGGTGGCGACAAAGTTAACAAGTTTGATGTGGAATGCCCTGTAATAGCTCTTGGGCGGTGTGCCTTTTATCGCCTAGGCTCAGCAGTTTGAGCACCGCCTGCTGTCGCTTAGCGACGGCACTGCTGCTGTGCCTAGAGCTACCGACTGATGGCGCCATGCCCACGGATGGTAATTCGGAGGAGGAGGAGGTGGAGGAGGGTTGGGAGGAGGTATAGTAGGCCTTTGAGACCTGGACCGAGGTAGGCCCCGCAATTCTCTGCGTCGGCAGTATATGACCAGCCCCAGGGTCAGACTCTGTCCCAGCCTGCACCAAGTTAAGTGTAGTAGCGTTCTTATAAGTTTGGGATATGGCGGGTGAGGGGAATGTAAACAGATGCGCAAGAAGCGGCTGATGCGCATGGAGCTGGCGCTCCGCTGCCAGGCGAGCTTTCGCCAATCCAAGCCCCTGTCTCTAGGCTACTCCCCAAACAGCACTTCTAAGAACCTTTTGTATAAGATCAAGTGTAGTAGCGTTCTTATAAGTTTAGGATATACCGGGTGAGGGGAATGTAAACAGATGCGCAAGAAGCGCTGAAATAATATTGGTAAATGATAAAAGTTTGCAAGTATATTTTGTGGATTACACAGCAGGGTGGCGACAAAGTTAACAAGTTTGATGTGGAATGCCCTGTAATAGCTCTTGGGCGGTGTGCCTTTTATCGCCTAGGCTCAGCAGTTTGAGCACCGCCTGCTGTCGCTTAGCGACGGCACTGCTGCTGTGCCTAGAGCTACCGACTGATGGCGCCATGCCCACGGATGGTAATTCGGAGGAGGAGGAGGTGGAGGAGGGTTGGGAGGAGGTATAGTAGGCCTTTGAGACCTGGACCGAGGTAGGCCCCGCAATTCTCTGCGTCGGCAGTATATGACCAGCCCCAGGGTCAGACTCTGTCCCAGCCTGCACCAAGTTAAGTGTAGTAGCGTTCTTATAAGTTTGGGATATGGCGGGTGAGGGGAATGTAAACAGATGCGCAAGAAGCGGCTGATGCGCATGGAGCTGGCGCTCCGCTGCCAGGCGAGCTTTCGCCAATCCAAGCCCCTGTCTCTAGGCTACTCCCCAAACAGCACTTCTAAGAACCTTTTGTATAAGATCAAGTGTAGTAGCGTTCTTATAAGTTTAGGATATGCCGGGTGAGGGGAATGTAAACAGATGCGCAAGAAGCGCTGAAATAATATTGGTAAATGATAAAAGTTTGCCAGTATATTTTGTGGATAACACAGCTGGGTGGCGACAAAGTTAACAACTTTGATGTGGAATCCATGAAAACAACCCAAATTTCTGCCTGACACACCTCGTTTGATAAAGGGACGATGTATGGAGGCAGCTATATGGACGACTTTTGGAGGTAGCAATGGAGACAACGTGTGGAGGCTGCTATGGAGACAATTTAATTTGGATAGTGCCTGTATGTGGCAGTCCCAAAAATTTTTCAAACCAGAGGAGCAGGTAGGTGGCCCTCCAGTAAAATGGAATAGATTGAGTGCCTGTATGTGGCAGTCCAAAAAAATTTTCAAACCAGAGGAGCAGGTTGGTGGCCCTCCAGAAAAATTGAATAGATTGAGTGCCTGTATGTGGCACTCCCAAAAATTGTTTAAAACAGAGGACCGGGTAGGTGGCCCTCCAGAAAAATTGAATAGATTGAGTGCCTGTATGTGGCACTCCCAAAAATTGTTTAAAACAGAGGACCGGGTAGGTGGCCCTCCAGAAAAATTAAATGCATAAAGTACTATAGCTAGAGCCAGTGGGCCCTGTCAAAAAATAGCCAGTTTCCTCTGCTTTACTGTACAAAGAGGAGGAGAAGGAGGAAAATGAGGAGGAGGAGGAGTGGATCAATTATTCAGGTTGAGCTTCCTTCACCTGGTGGAGATTGGAAATGATGAGAAATCCAGGCTTTATTCATCTTAATAAGCGTCAGCCTGTCAGCGCTGTCAGTCGACAGGCGTGTACGCTTATCGGTGATGATGCCACCAGCTGCACTGAAAACCCGCTCGGACAAGACGCTAGCAGCAGGGCAGGCAAGAACCTCCAAGGCGTACAGCGCCAGTTCGTGCCACATGTCCAGCTTTGAAACCCAGTAGTTGTAGGGAGCTGTGTGATCATTTAGGACGATGGTATGGTCAGCTACGTACTCCCTCACCATCTTTCTGTAAAGATCAGCCCTACTCTGCCGAGACTGGGGACAGGTGACAGTGTCTTGCTGGGGTGACATAAAGCTGGCAAAAGCCTTGTAAAGCGTACCCTTGCCAGTGCTGGACAAGCTGCCTGCTCGCCTACTCTCCCTCGCTACTTGTCCCGCAGAACTACGCACTCTGCCGCTAGCGCTGTCAGAAGGGAAATACTGTTTCAGCTTGTGCACCAGGGCCTGCTGGTATTCATGCATTCTCACACTCCTTTCCTCTGCAGGGATGAGAGTGGAAAGATTTTGCTTGTACCGTGGGTCCAGGAGAGTGAACACCCAGTAATCGGTGCTGGAATAAATTCTTTGAACGCGAGGGTCACGGGATAGGCAGCCTAGCATGAAATCTGCCATATGCGCCAGAGTACCAACGCGTAAGAATTCACTCCCCTCACTGGCCTGACTGTCCATTTCCTCCTCCTCCAACTCCTCCAACTCCTCTTCTTCTGCCCATACACGCTGAACAGTGAAGGACTCAACAATGGTCCCCTCTTGTGTCTCGCCAACATTCTCCTCCTCTTCCTCCTCATCCTCCTCCACCTCCACCTCCTCCGATATGCGCTGAGAAACAGACCTGAGGGTGCTTTGGCTATCAACAAGGGAATCTTCTTCCCCCGTCTCTTGTGACGAGCGCAAAGCTTCCGACTTCATGCTGATCAGAGAGTTTTTCAACAGGCCAAGCAGCGGGATGGTGAGGCTGATGATGGCGGCATCGCCACTGACCATCTGTGTTGACTCCTCAAAGTTACTCAGCACCTGACAGATATCAGACATCCACGTCCACTCCTCATTGTAGACTTGAGGAAGCTGACTGACCTGACTACCAGTTCTGGTGGAAGTTGACATCTGGCAGTCTACAATCGCTTGGCGCTGCTGGTAAACTCTGGATAACATGGTCAGTGTTGAATTCCACCTCGTGGGCACGTCGCACAACAGTCGGTGAGCGGGCAGTTGGAGGCGGCGCTGCGCTGCCCTGAGAGTGGCAGCATCTGTGCTGGACTTCCTGAAATGCGCACAGATGCGGCGTACCTTCGTGAGCAAATCAGACAGATTGGGGTATGTCTTGAGGAAACGCTGAACTATCAGATTTAACACATGGGCCAGGCATGGCACATGTGTCAGTCTGCCGAGTTGCAGAGCCGCCACCAGGTTACGGCCGTTGTCACACACAACCATGCCTGGCTTCAGGTTCAGCGGTGCCAGCCACAGATCAGTCTGCGCCGTGATGCCCTGTAATAGCTCTTGGGCGGTGTGCCTTTTATCGCCTAGGCTCAGCAGTTTGAGCACCGCCTGCTGTCGCTTAGCGACGGCACTGCTGCTGTGCCTAGAGCTACTGACTGATGGCGCCGTGCCCACGGATGGTAGTTCGGAGGAGGAGGTGGAGGAGGGGTGGGAGGAGGAGGAGGCATAGTAGGCCTGAAACACCTGGACCGAGGTAGGCCCCGCAATCCTCGGCGTCGGCAGTATATGACCAGCCGCAGGGTCAGACTCGCTCCCAGCCTCCACCAAGTTAACCCAATGTGCCGTCAGCGATATATAGTGGCCCTGCCCGGCAGCACTCGTCCACGTGTCCGTGGTCAGGTGGACCTTGTCAGAAACGGCGTTGGTCAGGGCACGGATGATGTTGTCTGACACGTGCTGGTGCAGGGCTGGGACGGCACATCGGGAAAAGTAGTGGCGGCTGGGGACCGAATACCGAGGGGCGGCCGCCGCCATGAGGTTGCGAAAGGCCTCGGTCTCTACTAGCCTATAGGGCAGCATCTCCAGGCTAAGCAATCTGGAGATGTGCACATTAAGGGCTTGGGCGTGCGGGTGGGTTGCACTATATTTGCGTTTCCGCTCCAGCGTCTGGGGTATGGAGAGCTGAACGCTGGTGGATGCTGTGGAGGATCGTGGAGGCGACGATGGGGTTTTTGTGGCAGGGTCCTGGGCAGGGGGCTGACTATCAGCTGACACAGGGGAAGGAGCAGTGGTGTGCACGGCCGGAGGTGAACGGGCTTGTTGCCACTGAGTGGGGTGTTTAGCATTCATATGCCTGCGCATACTGGTGGTAGTTAAGCTAGTAGTGGTGGAACCCCTGCTGAGCCTGGTTTGGCAAATGTTGCACACCACAGTCCGTCGGTCATCCGGTGTTTCCTTAAAGAACCTCCAGACTTCTGAAGATCTAGCCCTCACCGCAAGAGCCCTCGCCACGGGAGCTTCACTAGTTGACACATTTGGCGCTGATGCACCAGCTCTGGCCCTGCCTCTCCGTCTGGCCCCACCACTGCCTCTTCCAACCTGTTCTGGTCGAGGACTCTCCTCCGTCTCAGAAGCACTGTGTTCACCCGGCCTCTCAACCCAGCTTGGGTCTGTCACCTCATCATCCTCCGATCCCTCAGTCTGCTCCCCCCTCGGACTTCCTGCCCTGACAACAACTTCCCCACTGTCTGACAACCGTGTCTCCTCATCGTCGGACACCTCTTTACACACTTCCACTACGTCAAGAAGGTCATCATCACCCACAGACTGTGACTGGTGGAAAACCTGGGCATCGGAAAATTGCTCAGCAGCAACCGGACAAGTGGTTTGTGACTGTGGGAAGGGTCCAGAAAACAGTTCCTCAGAGTATGCCGGTTCAAATGCCAAATTTTCCTGGGAGGGGGCAGACTGGGGGGGAGGAGGCTGAGGTGCAGGAGCTGGAGGAGTGGCGATTTCGGTGACATGGGTGGACTGCGTGGAAGACTGACTGGTGGACAAATTGCTCGAAGCATTGTCAGCAATCCACGACATCACCTGTTCGCACTGTTCTGGCCTCAACAGTGCTCTACCACGAGTCCCAGTAACTTCAGACATGAACCTAGGGAGTGTAGCTCTGCGGCGTTCCCCTGCTCCCTCATAAGCAGGTGGTGTCTCACCCCGGCCAGGACCACGGCCTCTGACCCCTGCAGTAGTTGGACGCCCACGTCCCCGCCCTCGTCCTCTACCCCTAGCCCTCGGGTTAAACATTTTTAAAATGAGAGTTATAGCTTTAATTTTTTTTTAACTTTTTTTTGTGTTTTTTTTTTTGTGTTTTTGAGTTTTTAAAACCAAACGATGCTATCCTATTGCTATGGCTATTTTCTAGCCAAGTATGAAAGCACACTACTATGCCAGATGAGATGACACTGAGTTATTAAACAAAATAAACGTAAAATAAAAAAGGACAAATGGCAGACTGTGCCTAATTGAAATCCAACCCCTACTAAATTTTCCCACTTCGGTCTTTGCAATGGATATGTGCGTCACTAAGCGCAAAACACAGCGGTCGCAAGTCTCACTACAAATTGCTCACAATTGGCTAGTAGATGCACTGCAGCAAGTACAGCCACCAGCAGATCAACCAGAAATCAAATATATAACGCTACTGTAGGCGTAAGTAAGCCGTTTGGATTCTCCTATGGCTATTTTCTAGCCAAGTATGAAAGCACACTACTATGCCAGATGAGATGACGCTGAGTTATTAAACAAAATAAACGTAAAATAAAAAAGGACAAATGGCAGACTGTGCCTAATTGAAATCCAACCCCTACTAAATTTTCCCACTTCGGTCTTTGCAATGGATATGTGCGTCACTAAGCGCAAAACACAGCGGTCGCAAGTCTCACTACAAATTGCTCACAATTGGCTAGTAGATGCACTGCAGCAAGTACAGCCACCAGCAGATCAACCAGAAATCAAATATATAACGCTACTGTAGGCGTAAGTAAGCCGTTTGGATTCTCCTATGGCTATTTTCTAGCCAAGTATGAAAGCACACTACTATGCCAGATGAGATGACGCTGAGTTATTAAACAAAATAAACGTAAAATAAAAAAGGACAAATGGCAGACTGTGCCTAATTGAAATCCAACCCCTACTAAATTTTCCCACTTCGGTCTTTGCAATGGATATGTGCGTCACTAAGCGCAAAACACAGCGGTCGCAAGTCTCACTACAAATTGCTCACAATTGGCTAGTAGATGCACTGCAGCAAGTACCGCCACCAGCAGATCAACCAGAAATCAAATATATAACGCTACTGTAGGCGTAAGTAAGCCGTTTGGATTCTCCTATGGCTATTTTCTAGCCAAGTATGAAAGCACACTACTATGCCAGATGAGATGACACTGAGTTATTAAACAAAATAAACGTAAAATAAAAAAGGAAAAATGGCAGACTGTGCCTAATTGAAATCCAACCCCTACTAAATTTTCCCACTTTGGTGTTTGAGGTGGATATGTGTGTCACTAAGAGCTAAACACAACGGTAGCAAGTCCCCCTGCTAATTCCTCACAATATGGTACTAGCTGCACTACTAGTGCCAGCAAGCCCAGCCACAAGCAAACAAAAAAAAAAAAAAGTATAACGTTATTGTAGCCCTAAGAAGGGCTGTTGGGTTCTTGTTGAATCACTCCTGCCTAACAGTAATCTACTAGCACCCTAACGCTTTCCCTGACCAGCAGCAGCTCTCTCCCTAGCGGCATCCAGACACAGAATGATCCGAGCAGCGCGGGCAGCGGCTAGTCTATCCCAGGGTCACCTGATCTGGCCAGCCAACCACTGCTATCGACGTGTAAGGGTACCACGTCATGCTGGGTGGAGTGCAGAGTCTCCTGGCTTGTGATTGGCTCTGTTTCTGGCCGCCAAAAAGCAAAACGGCGGGAGCTGCCATTTTCTCGAGCGGGCGAAGTATTCGTCCGAGCAACGAGCAGTTTCGAGTACGCTAATGCTCGAACGAGCATCAAGCTCGGACGAGCATGTTCGCTCATCTCTAGTCTCTATTCATTTTTTTAATTAAAAAAAATTAGATTCAAAAGATTCTTAACTAGAGATGAGCGAGCACTAAAATGCTCGGGTACTCGTTATTCGAGACGAACTTTTCCCGATGCTCGAGTGCTCGTCTCGAATAACGAACCACATTGAAGTCAATGGGAGACTCGAGCATTTTTCAAGGGGACCAAGGCTCTGCACAGGGAAGCTTGGCCAAACACCTGGGAACCTCAGAAAAGGATGGAAACACCACGGAAATGGACAGGAAACAGCAGGGGCAGCATGCATGGATGCCTCTGAGGCTGCTTAATCGCACCATTATGCCAAAATTATGGGCAACAGCATGGCCATGACAGTGACAGAATGAAGCTAGATAGCATCTAAAACATGCAATAATTGACCCTGACACTATAGGGGACGGCATGCAGAGGCAGCGGCAGCAGGCTAGAGAGTGGCATGGCGACATACCCTAAATGGACTCAGGCTTCAAACCAATGGGTGGCAGAGAGGAACCAAAGGAGGTGAGCAAGAAGCGCTCAAATAATATCGGTACATGATAAAAGTTTGCCAGTATATTTTGTGGATTACACAGCAGGGTGGCGACAAAGTTAACATGGAAGCCATGAAAACAACCCAAAATTCTGCCTGACACAGCTCGTTTGATAAGGGGACCATGTATGGAGGCAGTGAACTAGTAGTAGATTAAAGGTGCTGCAGTTAAAACTATGTTAGTTGGATCTTGGCATGGAGTTGGCGCTCCGCTGCCAGGCGAGCTTTCGCCAATCCAAGCCCCTGTCTCTAGGCTACTCCCCAAACAGCACTTCTAAGAACCTTTTGTATAAGATCAAGTGTAGTAGCGTTCTTATAAGTTTAGGATATGGCGGGTGAGGGGAATGTAAACAGATGCGCAAGAAGCGCTGAAATAATATTGGTAAATGATAAAAGTTTATTAGTATATTTTGTGGATAACACAGCTGGGTGGCGACAAAGTTAACAACTTTGATGTGGAATCCATGAAAACAACCCAAATTTCTGCCTGACACACCTCGTTTGATAAAGGGACGATGTATGGAGGCAGCTATATGGACGACTTTTGGAGGTAGCAATGGAGACAACGTGTGGAGGCTGCTATGGAGACAATTTAATTTGGATAGTGCCTGTATGTGGCAGTCCCAAAAATTTTTCAAACCAGAGGAGCAGGTAGGTGGCCCTCCAGAAAAATAGAATAGATTGAGTGCCTGTATGTGGCAGTCCCAAAAAGTTTTCAAACCAGAGGAGCAGGTAGGTGGCCCTCCAGAAAAATAGAATAGATTGAGTGCCTGTATGTGGCAGTCCCAAAAAGTTTTCAAACCAGAGGAGCAGGTAGGTGGCCCTCCAGAAAAATTGAATAGATTGAGTGCCTGTATGTGGCACTCCCAAAAATTGTTTAAAACAGAGGACCGGGTCGGTGGCCCTCCAGAAAAATTAAATGCATAAAGTACTATAGCTAGAGCCAGTGGGCCTGTCAAAAAATAGCCAGTTTCCTCTGCTTTACTGTACAAAGAGGAGGAGAAGGAGGAAAATGAGGAGGAGGAGGAGTGGATCAATTATTCAGGTTGAGCTTCCTTCACCTGGTGGAGATTGGAAATTATGAGAAATCCAGGCTTTATTCATCTTAATAAGCGTCAGCCTGTCAGCGCTGTCAGTCGACAGGCGTGTACGCTTATCGGTGATGATGCCACCAGCTGCACTGAAAACCCGCTCGGACAAGACGCTAGCGGCAGGGCAGGCAAGAACCTCCAAGGCGTACAGCGCCAGTTCGTGCCACATGTCCAGCTTTGAAACCCAGTAGTTGTAGGGAGCTGTGTGATCATTTAGGACGATGGTATGGTCAGCTACGTACTCCCTCACCATCTTTCTGTAAAGATCAGCCCTACTCTGCCGAGACTGGGGACAGGTGACAGTGTCTTGCTGGGGTGACATAAAGCTGGCAAAAGCCTTGTAAAGCGTACCCTTGCCAGTGCTGGACAAGCTGCCTGCTCGCCTACTCTCCCTCGCTACTTGTCCCGCAGAACTACGCACTCTGCCGCTAGCGCTGTCAGAAGGGAAATACTGTTTCAGCTTGTGAACCAGGGCCTGCTGGTATTCATGCATTCTCACACTCCTTTCCTCTGCAGGGATGAGAGTGGAAAGATTTTGCTTGTACCGTGGGTCCAGGAGAGTGAACACCCAGTAATCGGTGCTGGAATAAATTCTTTGAACGCGAGGGTCACGGGATAGGCAGCCTAGCATGAAATCTGCCATATGCGCCAGAGTACCAACTTGTGAGAATTCACTCCCCTCACTGGCCTGACTGTCCATTTCCTCCTCCTCCAACTCCTCCAACTCCTCTTCTTCTGCCCATACACGCTGAACAGTGAAGGACTCAACAATGGTCCCCTCTTGTGTCTCGCCAACATTCTCCTCCTCTTCCTCCTCATCCTCCTCCACCTCCACCTCCTCCGATATGCGCTGAGAAACAGACCTAAGGGTGCTTTGGCTATCAACAAGGGAATCTTCTTCCCCCGTCTCTTGTGACGAGCGCAAAGCTTCCGACTTCATGCTGATCAGAGAGTTTTTCAACAGGCCAAGCAGCGGGATGGTGAGGCTGATGATGGCGGCATCGCCACTGACCATCTGTGTTGACTCCTCAAAGTTACTCAGCACCTGACAGATATCAGACATCCACGTCCACTCCTCATTGTAGACTTGAGGAAGCTGACTGACCTGACTACCAGTTCTGGTGGAAGTTGACATCTGGCAGTCTACAATGGCTCGGCGCTGCTGGTAAACTCTGGATAACATGGT
Source organism: Engystomops pustulosus (assembly GCF_040894005.1). Lineage (NCBI taxonomy): Eukaryota > Metazoa > Chordata > Amphibia > Anura > Leptodactylidae > Engystomops > Engystomops pustulosus. Next base: position 86,493,995 of record NC_092418.1, read on the forward strand.
CAGTGTTGAATTCCACCTCGTGGGCACGTCGCACAACAGTCGGTGAGCGGGCAGTTGGAGGCGGCGCTGCGCTGCCCTGAGAGTGGCAGCATCTGTGCTGGACTTCCTGAAATGCGCACAGATGCGGCGCACCTTCGTGAGCAAATCTGACAGATTGGGGTATGTCTTGAGGAAACGCTGAACTATCAGATTTAACACATGGGCCAGGCATGGCACATGTGTCAGTCTGCCGAGTTGCAGAGCCGCCACCAGGTTACGGCCGTTGTCACACACAACCATGCCTGGCTTCAGGTTCAGCGGTGCCAGCCACAGATCAGTCTGCGCCGTGATGCCCTGTAATAGCTCTTGGGCGGTGTGCCTTTTATCGCCTAGGCTCAGCAGTTTGAGCACCGCCTGCTGTCGCTTAGCAACGGCACTGCTGCTGTGCCTAGAGCTACCGACTGATGGCGCCGTGCCCACGGATGGTAGTTCGGAGGAGGAGGTGGAGGAGGGGTGGGAGGAGGAGGAGGCATAGTAGGCCTGAAACACCTGGACCGAGGTAGGCCCCGCAATCCTCGGCGTCGGCAGTATATGACCAGCCGCAGGGTCAGACTCGGTCCCAGCCTCCACCAAGTTAACCCAATGTGCCGTCAGCGATATATAGTGGCCCTGCCCGGCAGCACTCGTCCACGTGTCCGTGGTCAGGTGGACCTTGTCAGAAACGGCGTTGGTCAGGGCACGGGTGATGTTGTCTGACACGTGCTGGTGCAGGGCTGGGACGGCACATCGGGAAAAGTAGTGGCGGCTGTGGACCGAATACCGAGGGGCGGCCGCCGCCATGAGGTTGCGAAAGGCCTCGGTCTCTACTAGCCTATAGGGCAGCATCTCCAGGCTAAGCAATCTGGAGATGTGCACATTAAGGGCTTGGGCGTGCGGGTGGGTTGCACTATATTTGCGTTTCCGCTCCAGCGTCTGGGGTATGGAGAGCTGAACGCTGGTGGATGCTGTGGAGGATCGTGGAGGCGACGATGGGGTTTTTGTGGCAGGGTCCTGGGCAGGGGGCTGACTATCAGCTGACACAGGGGAAGGAGCAGTGGTGTGCACGGCCGGAGGTGAACGGGCTTGTTGCCACTGAGTGGGGTGTTTAGCATTCATATGCCTGCGCATACTGGTGGTAGTTAAGCTAGTAGTGGTGGAACCCCTGCTGAGCCTGGTTTGGCAAATGTTGCACACCACAGTCCGTCGGTCATCCGGTGTTTCCTCCAGACTTCTGAAGATCTAGCCCTCGCCGCAAGAGCCCTCGCCACGGGAGCTTCACTAGTTGACACATTTGGCGCTGATGCACCAGCTCTGGCCCTGCCTCTCCGTCTGGCCCCACCACTGCCTCTTCCAACCTGTTCTGGTCGAGGACTCTCCTCCGTCTCAGAAGCACTGTGTTCACCCGGCCTCTCAACCCAGCTTGGGTCTGTCACCTCATCATCCTCCGATCCCTCAGTCTGCTCCCCCCTCGGACTTCCTGCCCTGACAACAACTTCCCCACTGTCTGACAACCGTGTCTCCTCATCGTCGGACACCTCTTTACACACTTCCACTACGTCAAGAAGGTCATCATCACCCACAGACTGTGACTGGTGGAAAACCTGGGCATCGGAAAATTGCTCAGCAGCAACCGGACAAGTGGTTTGTGACTGTGGGAAGGGTCCAGAAAACAGTTCCTCAGAGTATGCCGGTTCAAATGCCAAATTTTCCTGGGAGGGGGCAGACTGGGGGGGAGGAGGCTGAGGTGCAGGAGCTGGAGGAGTGGCGATTTCGGTGACATGGGTGGACTGCGTGGAAGACTGACTGGTGGACAAATTGCTCGAAGCATTGTCAGCAATCCACGACATCACCTGTTCGCACTGTTCTGGCCTCAACAGTGCTCTACCACGAGTCCCAGTAACTTCAGACATGAACCTAGGGAGTGTAGCTCTGCGGCGTTCCCCTGCTCCCTCATAAGCAGGTGGTGTCTCACCCCGGCCAGGACCACGGCCTCTGACCCCTGCAGTAGTTGGACGCCCACGTCCCCGCCCTCGTCCTCTACCCCTAGCCCTCGGGTTAAACATTTTTAAAATGAGAGTTATAGCTTTAATTTTTTTTTAACTTTTTTTTGTGTTTTTTTTTTTTTTTTGTGTTTTTGAGTTTTTAAAACCAAACAATGCTATCCTATTGCTATGGCTATTTTCTAGCCAAGTATGAAAGCACACTACTATGCCAGATGAGATGACGCTGAGTTATTAAACAAAATAAACGTAAAATAAAAAAGGACAAATGGCAGACTGTGCCTAATTGAAATCCAACCCCTACTAAATTTTCCCACTTCGGTCTTTGCAATGGATATGTGCGTCACTAAGCGCAAAACACAGCGGTCGCAAGTCTCACTACAAATTGCTGACAATTGGCTAGTAGATGCACTGCAGCAAGTACAGCCACCAGCAGATCAACCAGAAATCAAATATATAACGCTACTGTAGGCGTAAGCCGTTTGGATTCTCCTATGGCTATTTTCTAGCCAAGTATGAAAGCACACTACTATGCCAGATGAGATGACGCTGAGTTATTAAACAAAATAAACGTAAAATAAAAAAGGACAAATGGCAGACTGTGCCTAATTGAAATCCAACCCCTACTAAATTTTCCCACTTCGGTCTTTGCAATGGATATGTGCGTCACTAAGCGCAAAACACAGCGGTCGCAAGTCTCACTACAAATTGCTGACAATTGGCTAGTAGATGCACTGCAGCAAGTACAGCCACCAGCAGATCAACCAGAAATCAAATATATAACGCTACTGTAGGCGTAAGCCGTTTGGATTCTCCTATGGCTATTTTCTAGCCAAGTATGAAAGCACACTACTATGCCAGATGAGATGACGCTGAGTTATTAAACAAAATAAACGTAAAATAAAAAAGGACAAATGGCAGACTGTGCCTAATTGAAATCCAACCCCTACTAAATTTTCCCACTTCGGTCTTTGCAATGGATATGTGCGTCACTAAGCGCAAAACACAGCGGTCGCAAGTCTCACTACAAATTGCTCACAATTGGCTAGTAGATGCACTGCAGCAAGTACAGCCACCAGCAGATCAACCAGAAATCAAATATATAACGCTACTGTAGGCGTAAGCCGTTTGGATTCTCCTATGGCTATTTTCTAGCCAAGTATGAAAGCACACTACTATGCCAGATGAGATGACACTGAGTTATTAAACAAAATAAACGTAAAATAAAAAAGGAAAAATGGCAGACTGTGCCTAATTGAAATCCAACCCCTACTAAATTTTCCCACTTTGGTGTTTGAGGTGGATATGTGTGCCACTAAGAGCTAAACACAACGGTAGCAAGTCCCCCTGCTAATTCCTCACAAAATGGTACTAGATGCAAATAAAAAAAAAAAAAAGTAGAACGTTATTGTAGCCCTAAGAAGGGCTGTTGGGTTCTTGTTGAATCACTCCTGCCTAACAGTAATCTACTAGCACCCTAACGCTGTCCCTGACCAGCAGCAGCTCTCTCCCTAGCGGCATCCAGACACAGAATGATCCGAGCAGCGCGGGCAGCGGCTAGTCTATCCCAGGGTCACCTGATCTGGCCAGCCAACCACTGCTATCGACGTGTAAGGGTACCACGTCATGCTGGGTGGAGTGCAGAGTCTCCTGGCTTGTGATTGGCTCTGTTTCTGGCCGCCAAAAAGCAAAACGGCGGGAGCTGCCATTTTCTCGAGCGGGCGAAGTATTCGTCCGAGCAACGAGCAGTTTCGAGTACGCTAATGCTCGAACGAGCATCAAGCTCGGACGAGCATGTTCGCTCATCTCTATTCTTAACCCCTTAAGGACGCAGGGTTTTTCTCCTCATTTCTCGCTCTCCAACTTCAAAAATCCATAACTTTTTCATTTTTCCGTGTACAGACCTGTGTGAGGGCTTATTTTGTGCGTAACAAATTTTACTTTCCCGTAATGTTATTTATTTTAACATGCCATGTACTCCGAAGCTGAAAAAAAATTCCAAACGTGGAAAAAATGTTTAAAAAACGCACGTGCGTCATGTTCTTGTGGGCTCAGTTTTTACGACTTTCACTCTTCGCTTCAAATAACACACCTACTTTATTCTTTGGTTCGGTGCGATCGCGGTGATTTCAAATTTATACAGGTTTTATTGTGTTTTAATACATTTTCAAAAATAAAACGAATGTGTACAAAAAAGAAAAAAAATTTTTTGCCATCTTCTGACGCTAATAACTTTTTCATACTTTGGCGCTCGGAGATGTGTGAGGGGTCATTTTTTGCAAAATGAAGCGACGTTTTCATTGCTACCATTTTGAGGTCTGTGCGACATTTTGATCATTTTTTATTTCATTTTTTATGTTATGTAAAAAGGTGTAAAAGTCGCATTTCGGACATTTGGGCGCCATTTCCCGCCTCGGAGGTCACCGCCGCCCATAACCGTTTTTATATTTTGATAGATCGGACATTTTGGGACGCGGCGATACCTAATATGTTTGTGATTTTTACTGTTTATTATGTTTTATATCAGTTCTAGGGAAAGGGGGGTGATTTGAATTTTTAATATTTTATAAATTTTTTTTATTTTTTAAACTTTTTTTTTTCTTTTTTTTTTCACTATCTTTTAGACCATCTAGGGTACATTAACCCTAGATGGTCAGATCACTGCTATCATATACTGCAATACTTCTGTATTGCAATATATGGCATTTTTGCAGCACATTCATTACAATGAGCCACTGGCTCATTGTAACGAATCTGCAGCTGCCATGTAGCCTCGTGTCAAGAGAAGACACGAGGCTACCATGGCAACCGATCTCCGCCCCCCGATGACGTTCGGGGGCGTGGCGATCGAAAAAAAGATGGCGGCGCCCGTGCGCCGCCGCCTTTTAAACGCCGCCGGCGACTTTGCCGGCGGCAAAGAAGGTGTTAATAGCCGCGATCGGTGCAAGCACTGACTGCAGTTATTAGCGGTGGGGGTTTTGTGCAAAATGCAAAAACCCCCACCTTTGTATGAAGAGGACTCAGCCCGTGAGCCCTCTTCATACATCCCTTATACCTCTGCGCCGTAGAGCTACGGCGCAGAGCGTTAAGGGGTTAAATATATTCAGGATGACAAAATAACACATTCTCTTCCTCAAAGTTATTTTTAAAAAATGACAGCACTTCACGTATATAATTCCAACCTGTCTCTATCAGTCCTCGTGTACACAATTTTGTCTTTCCCAGGATCCGACCCTAAATCTTCTGATTTTTATCGTCTGGCAGATTCTTCTCATGAATAGCAGTGCTCTCTGCCTCCGCCCCCCGCATTACAAAACCATCTCACACAGATACTTCCTGCTGGCAAGCAGCATGCAGAGACTTACTCTACTAGCTACAGATAAGATAAGGTCTTTATCCAGGGGAGGGACATACTCTCTGTGTGTTATAGTTGAAATGTAGCAGCGCTGGAGTGTGTAATTGTGTGTTATATCTCATGGATCTCTCATCTAAAATGTTCAGAAGCTAAATAAAAGTGCACATAAGCCCTGGACCCCGATAATCTAAGCACTTTGTCAGCACACAGTATCTCAAAGCAGAGAGGGATCATGAAGTGTCTGGTTAGACAGTCCACGCCTGCACTCTGGAATTTCAAACTGACCATCACTGAGTTATATGAGCTTAAACAACAAAAAAATAAAAATGTAAAATAAGTGAGTTTTATTGTGTAAACTTCACTAGGGTATTAAAATTTGAGAACTTTCTTTAACGGGCAAACACCTTTAAGGTATGGTTTAAAGTACAGGAACATCGTAGGGCCTAAATATTATACTTGAACATTTAATATGTCTGCACTTACATATATACGCAGGAACACAGACTCCAGCTAAACAGCCACAGCTAACAGTCAAAATTCCCCTAATGATATATTCGCCCCTTGGGTTTTTGTAATGTTACATCTGGATTTTCAAGTTTACATAATGTACATTTTTTAAAAATTAGGAGGTGGAGGAGCAATCAGGATTGTGACCTGGGTGTATGCGCAGTATTTTCGTATTTGCTTACAACAATGTTTCAGTTCAGGATTAAGTAATAAAAGTCAGTTCCTGGAGCTGAATCCAAATATGAGTAAATCATTTTGGACTGAAAGCTTGCAATGAGGTTGCCCCGCATCAACATTACATAATCAGGACCAGACGGCACTTTACACTTATGTTATTTCACTTACTCAGTGCAGCTGTTTACTCACTTTCCAGCCACACGATAATGCGAGATTTCTTCAGTGTTTCCACAATGTTCAAAAATGTTCAGCAAAATGTGAAGATTCTCTCTGACAAGTAAATGCTCCATTTTCCTTTTGACCAGTGTTGGACTTGTTAAAATTAGTTGTATGGAAGACCATCCAGCATTAACCCTAGAAAATAGACCCAGTAGTAGCCTCCAAATTAGGGTGTCTTCTGCTGTATTCTGCAGTCCATTATAAGGTTAGGGCCTGGGACCATTGGAGAATCCTCTGGTACACTGGTGGGAAAGTCCATGTGCAACATCCCCCTCCGGGGCATTGCCTTTTCTTGTGGCCTGGAGGCAGCTGGAGCCCAAAATACTGGAGTGGCTGGCTATTGCAGCCTTGGACATGCTATGGTCACAGTGCTTGGTATGAGGACCGGAGGGCTGTCCTACAATCTGGCAGGTCTCCGGCATGTGTTGTGTGCAAGAAATATGGAGGGAGAGGCTGATGCAGTAGTTTCTCCCTGGGGTAACCCCTGAGGTGTCTGTAGGGTGAATCCCTGGTTGATGGATGGGGAAGCACCCTTAATTCAATGATCAGATGCTGGCAACATTGTGCATATCAACTTACAGTTCTGTATTCAAAAGCAGGCAATGGCCAAACAATTAACAGCTACTTTAGCATCAGATTTGGCAAGCTGGAAGAGTCATGGAGAGCTGGTCCACAGGAAGGTTACATGAAGCCTGGTAGTAGCTTCAGGCTGGGCTGATAGAGATGGTGCCGAGTCCAGGTGGTGGATCTCAGCTCTGGGGCTTAAGTCTCCAGACTTGCCCTGGGTGCTAGCCAGTGGCTTGAGACATCTGTCGTTCCTGGTATTAGGACACTGGCTGTTGCAGCACTGACATAGGGTTCTCACTGGAGCTAACATCTGCTCCAAGATGGAGTGTATTACATGAGGCCTGACAGACCATGTGCTCCTGCCCACCAAGGGTTTATATACTCCATTGGTCAGGGGGTATCACTTCTCCAATCAGCTTCCAGCTTGCTTTACAAGAACATAATTTGACCATAACATTTGGCATTGTTAACTGTTGCCTTCCCAGGCATGGTTACAGCTGCCATTACTAAGCTCTCCAGTACTTAGAGACCTCCTAGAGAGGTGACCAGTCTACCTAACAGCTCCTGACATGGAGAGGGCGCTATTTGGCAGGGGTGTTGCACATTCTGCTTATTACACTGAGTGTAGTCTTCTATCAGGAATCACTACTGAGATTGTTGTCAATGATTTATGATTTGTTTCATGATGAAATTTAGGATCCTAGATATCATAATGGCAACAACCATAATGAGGAGCCACAAGCTCATAGATAGAGAATTGTCTTGTGAAATCTTATTCATGACCACCACAAAATATTGATTTATCTGCATATCTAAATTTGTAGCTCTCTCTGTGCTGGTGGCTGGAGGCCTGGCTGCTGTTCACATCCCCTATTGCATAGAATATGTATGTTATCTGATTACAAAGGGCGATTCTATCTGTCTTGCTAGCAAGAGGAAATGTAGAAAATATTTTAGAATAAAACTCAAATTAAATGGAAGAGGATAATTCAATGTAAGTAAATATAGGAGCTCTTTGCATTGATTCAAAGTTTCTTGTAGTCACTTCTTCCATTGAATGATGCAAAGTTTGTTGAAAAGTTATAAACCTCTTCTTGACATCCATGTGGACGTGTTGTATCCATTTTGTGTCAAAGAATTTCACCTGTGCAGTAGTGGATTACAGTACAGGTGGTTTGGGTGGCTTCCCGGGGCTGAAGGCTTCAAGGGGGCCCATGACCACCTGAACCAATCTCCATGTTGGATACTGCCCTGTAGGTATAATAAACAGAAGGACCTCCAGCAATGATTTGTACTCCTGGCATCATATAATGCTAGAAGTCCTTGCCTCCGCATTGGACAATATTCTGTACTAAAACATGACAGTAGGAAAGTTGCCTAAAGCAGTGTTCCCCAACCACCGGGCCGCGGCCCAAGTCCAGGCCCTGAAGCACCTGGTCCTGGGCCGCAGCTGAACTCAAAAAAACTCAAAGAAATTAAAAAACCAAATACTCACCTTCCCCGTTCCCCCCGCAGCTGCCTTCTCTTCTATCACTTCTCTTCTGGGTTAATACATGGCTCTATTGACATTAGAACTGTACATTAATGTGGAAGAGAAGTGAAAGAAGAGAAGTGGGGGAATGAGGAAGATGAGTATTGGATTTTTATCTTTCAGTTCATCCAGGAAAGGGGACATTGAGGGAAGGGGGCATGCTGCATTGAAGAAAGGGGGCATTAATGGAGGGCGGCATGCTGCAGGAAAGAGGGCATTGAAGGAGGGGGCATTTTGCAGGAAAGAGGGCATTGAAGGAGGGGGCAGACTGCAGGAAAGAGGGCATTGGAGCGGGGGGCACGCTGCAAGAAAGGGGCATGCTGCAGGAAAGGCGGCATTGAAGGAGGGGGGAATACTGCAGGAAAGGGGACATTTAAGTAGGGGGACAGCTGCAGCAAAGGGGACATTTGAGCGTGGCATGCTACAGGAAAGACAACAATGGAAGCAGGGGAGGCATCAAACAGAAAAGGAGACAATATAAGTGGGGGGGACTTCTTCAGGAAATGGGACAATATAAGCTAGGTGCACAGGGAGTTACAACAGACCACATCCCCCCACCCACCAGTCCCTGGGAAAAATTTATTCTCATAGCCGATCCCTGGACAAAAAAAAAGATTGGGGACCAGTGGCCTAAAGGATTGAAGCATCAATGAAATTTCTACTTTAAAGACTGTGTGTTACAGAACCGTTTACTTGCTTTGTACTATATTCATATTCCAGGCATAGCGCTGTCTGAACATTTTAAGCAATATGTCATTTGCATATGAGTCCGTTCATCAATGCTTCGCTTATGGTAGCGGCGGTCTGAATGTTATTATGTGGATTTCAGATGTACTTGATTAACACACAATATTGCATTGTATGAAGGCTCGTCTGCCAAAATACACTCTCCAGAGACTTGGACAGCTGGTTAGAAAGTTCATGAATTTAATTGCATAAAGGACTAATGTTTAACTAAAACATTCAGAATGAATAACACTGCCGAGCTTATATCAACTCTGCCGAATGATATTTTATAGGAAAGGTCATGTGCAATCTTACAAAACCACTGCTGAGTCTTCATGACGTATAAGCAATCACAATACAATCATTACACTACCATAGCAGTGATGCCAGAAAAAAATTTAAAAAATTTCTTATTTTTACTAGGTCTATTATACTGGTTCAGTATAATGGATTTGTTCTGTATGGATCTGTAATATAATATATATAGACTGTTGGGAACCTGTAGAATGCAGAAAGCTTGAATCCTGACATTAAAATGTAACATATGGAGGATCCCTTTAAGTGCGCTGCCAAACATGGGTTGTGGAATGGCTTGATGTTTCTATGATGCATAAACCTAATATAAAGTGTCTCCTACAAGACACTGTGGGACAAAGCAATCCACAATTGGGCGTTTTCTACTACTTAACCCCATTAAGCTATATACGCCCTAATTTCACTAACTGCAGATAGTACGTGTAAAGACGTTGTGGCAGGGGAACACTTTCCATGGCTATAACTTCTGAACTGTGGCACCTAGAAACACAGTTATATACAGGGGCGGACTGGCCATTGTACCCACCGGGAATTTTCCCGGTGGGCCGGTCGGTCCTGGGCCAGTCTGGGGCCTGTCCGGAGCTGGTCCGGGGCCGGTCCGTACTCCCCCCTTTCAACTTTTGATTTGATCTATAGTACCTGCATCGTACGATCGTACGATGCAGGTACTATTAATCGCTACACAGACGCAGCGCAGCACCGCTGCTTCTGCGTCTGTGTATACCCGCAGCTACACAGGTCGCGCAATTGACGTCATTGCGCGACCTGTGTAGCCTGGAGGAGGCTGACACTCACCACATGTCAGCTGTCCGGCCCTCCCTGCAGCTCCGCGGCTTGGTGTGGAGGCGCGGAGCAGTGACGTCACTATCCCGCGCCTCTACACCAAGCTACCGGCGAAGACCGAGGGAAGACAGGATGGAACCTGCGCCAGAGGTGAGTATTATGTTTTTTTGTTTTTTTTTTGAATGATAGAATGGGGGGCATTATTCTATCTATGTGGAGCTGGCAGACGGCATAAATTCTATGTATGGGTAGGGAGCATTATTGATATATTGGGCTGGCAGGGGGCATTATTGATATCTGTGGCTGGCAGGGGGCATTACTGATATCTGGGGCAGGCAGGGGGCATTACTGATATCTGGGGCTGGCAGGGGGCATTACTGATATCTGGGGCAGGCAGGGACATTAATTATATGTCTGGGGGGGGGGCATTATTGATATCTGGGGCAGGCAGGGGCATTAATTATATGTCTGGGGCGGGGGGGGCATTATTCTATGTCTGGGGCTGGCAGGGGGCATCAATTATATGTCTGGGGCGGGGGGAACATTATTCTATATATGGGGCTGGCAGGGGGCATCAATTATATGTCTGGGGTGGGGGGGTGCATTATTCTATGTCTGGGGCAGGCAGGGGCATTAATTATATGTCTGGGGCAGGGGGGGACATTATTCTATATCTGGGGCTGGCAGGGGGCATTAATTACATGTCTGGGGCGGGGCATTATCCCATGTCTGGGGCTTGCAGGGGGTATTAATTATATGTCTGGGGCAGACAGGGGGCATTAATTATATTTCTGGGGCGGGCTGGGCACATTATTCTATGTCGGGCAAGCATGGGGCATTAATTATATGTCTGGGGCGGGCTGGGCACATTATTCAATGTCTGGGGTAGACTGGGGGCATAAATTCTATGTCTGGGGTAGGCTGGGGGCATAAATTCTATGTCCGGGGTAGGCTGGGGCCATTAATTCTATTTCTGTGGCGGGCTGGGCACATTATTCAATGTCTGGGGCAGGCTGGGATCATTAATTCTATGTTTGGGGTAGGCTAGGGTCATAATTCTATTTCTGGAGTAGGCTGGGGCCATTAATTCTATGTCTGGGGTAGGCTGGGGGCATAAATTCTATGTCCGGGGTAAGCTGGGGCCATGAATTCTATTTCTGGGGTAGGCTAGGGCCATTAATTCTATGTTTGGTTTAGGCTGGGGGCATAAATTCTATTTCTGGGGTAGGCTGGGGCCATTAATTCTATGTCTGGGGTAGGCTGGGGCCATTAATTCTATGTCTGGGGTAGGCTGGGGCCATTAATTCTATGTCTGGGGTAGGCTGGGGCCATTAATTCTATGTCTGGGGTAGGCTGGGGCCATTAATTCTATGTCTGGGGTAGGCTGGGACCATTAATTCTGTGGCTGGGGCCATTAATTCTATGTCTGGGGTAGGCTGGGGGCATTGATTCTTTTTCTGAGGCAGGCTGGGGGCATTAATTTTATGACTGGGTCATAGTAGGAGCTCTATCCATACTGGGGTGGCGTGGTGGGGCGGTTAAGGGGTTTAAAGGAGAGAAAGAAGAAATAAATTATCCTTACCATTACAGTGTGTTACATTATGGGGCACTATTTGTGTGGTACTAATATTTCAGGGGGCTCTATTACAGTATTTAGGGCACAGTATTGGTGGTAGCAGAAGAAGGGACAATGGGAAAGTGCAGAACATAAGACGTCTGTGTGGTAAACTCTGCAGGAAAGCTGTGTACCTGGAGGAAGAGACAAGGAGATGGTGGAACTAATGGAGAAGATGAGGAACGAGAACAATCCGAGGATACATCACCTGATGTCACTGGATGCAATAGGTGAGGATCTCATGTGTTTTCTGTAGCTGTATATGATAAATACGGATTTTTTCTGTGTTCGATTCTGTGTATATATGTCTTATTAAAGTAGTTATATCCCTGTAAATAGGGGGCAGTATTATAGTAGTTATAATCTTGTACATAGGGGGCAGTATTATAGTAGTTATATTCCTGTACATAGGGGCAGTATTATAGTAGTTATATTCTTGTACATAGGGGGCAGTATTATAGTAGTTATAATCTTGTACATAGGGGGCAGTATTATAGTAGTTATAATCTTGTACATAGGGGGCAGTATTATAGTAGTTATATTCCTGTACATAGGGAGCAGTATTATAGTAGTTATATTCTTGTACATAGGGGGCAGTATTATAGTAGTTATATTCCTGTACATAGGGAGCAGTATTGTAGTAGTTATATTCTTGTACATAGGGGGCAGTATTATAGTAGTTATA